>NC_090387.1:69584342-69759173 GCF_036365525.1 Heterodontus francisci | reverse complement strand
TGGAAATTTAAAAGCTCCACCATTTTCTTTGAACCTTTGATTTCCCTGAGAGTGACAAGTATGAGACTGAACAAGAAGAAAGTGCTTTTGTGTGCCAGCCTTCTTGGATCTGTGTCTCTTCTGCTTTGTATGATGCAAACACTGGATGGAAACTCAACGGCAATGGGCAGTAGGACCCATATTCAGGAAGCTGAGCAGCCTTATACAAGAGAAAAAGGGGTCAAGGGCAGAGATGTCCACCACAGTGTTTTACAGCAGCAAAGTAAATACAAATGGAAGAAATTTTTTGTTCCGGAATCTGTGCAGATTATGGAGTCAAACCTAAATCGCAAAGCCTACAAAGCCAGGCCAGTTAGAAAGCCAAAGAGCAAAGACATTATGAAGTGGTTGGGAGAGGACAATGAAATAGTAGGCGCCCCAAGAGACAACATGGATAAGGTCACTGCTCAGAAATCAGCCAGAAAGAATAATGTAGCTTCTCCAATAAAACAAGAAGTGAGGAAGAGGAAAGAAATAAAGAAGCTGCCAATAACAAGCTTGGAATGTTCCCAATTTGGTAGATTCCACTCGATGGATTTCCTTGGGGGGCTGGCCTCAAACAAACCCATCACCTGGTTCAGTCAGAGAGACAAGCAACTGGTAAAATTCCTGTCTGGAGGATCTGTTCAGAAGATTGACCATCTCACCAGGGGAAAGCAGGTGATCCGAGTTATCTTGAACATTAACACTTCCCTTCCTCTGGAGGGCAGCAGAGACCACTGCAGAGCAGGAGTTTGTGGAGTTGTGAAGGGTACCAGTGACCTGTGGGAAGTCGCTGCTTTTCATTTGGACAGAATTCTAGGCCTTGATGTCAGTCAGCCGGTAGTCGCACGCCAACTGCAGTCCCGCCTGCTGCCATACAGATACACGGACGGATTTGCAAAGCCCGTCGTGTGGTGGAATCCACAGACCTCGCTACGTCAAGGTGCCAACCAGTACCTGGACAGTTACTTTTTCCACGTGGCTCAGTTCCCATCTGTCTTCAGGCAGTGCGGTGAAAAACAAGATGAAGTGTGTGTCCGTGACAACAGCCCACAGCTGGAAAAGCTGAAATTGTTGGATTATTTCTTCCAGGTAATTTTGGGACTCAGTTTTGCGTACCGCCCCGCAGGAAGCATATATCGGGTTTGAAGTGGGTGCAGTGCAGATTTACCAGAATAACACCAGGCATTAGAAAGCAGCTCACCACCAGCTTCTGAAGGACAATTAGGGAGAGGCAACAATTTCCTGCCTTAGCGATGCCCACATCCCTGAACACATTAATAAAAGTGGGTTAAATTTTGAGGTCATGTTGCTTATATTCCCTTGTGTATAGGGAATTGAGAGGTGATCGGATCAAGGTGTTTAAAATGTTCAAAGCATTTGATAGGGAGAAACTATTACCCTTGATGGGGAATCAAGAACAAGGGGACATAATCTTAAATTTGAGCTAGGCCATTCAGGATCAAAATCAGGAAGCATTTTCTCACCCAAAGGGTAGTAGTAGAAATTTAGAACTCCCTCCTCCAAAGCGCTGTGGTTTCTGATATAATTGGAGGTTTCAGGACTGAGATTGATAGATTTTTGTTAGGTGAGGGTATCAAGAGATTTGGAACAAAGGTGGAAAATGGAATTGAGGTGCAGATCCACGATGGTCTAATTGAATGGCGGAAAAGGCTCGAGGGGCTGAATGGCCTACTCCTGTTCTCTCAAATTTTTTTTATTTTCTTCCTGTGTTTCCCCCTATTTAGGTGTCCTGATGTTACATAACAAGAGGGGAAGGGGGCTCAGGGCAGGCGTCCCGGTCCCCGGCCTCTTACAAGGCCACAATGGGATCCAATGTTTGAAGTGATGCATGAATTTCCAGGCTGATATTTCTTAGTCACTGGGCCCAGCCAAGGGGACTGCAGTGGTCTCTGCTGGTCCCCTCCATCACTATGTTCACTACATTTCAGACTACACTGGGCCTCTCTATTCTCTCTTTTTCCAGGCCTCACCTCGCTCCCCATTTGTCCTCCATGTTGCATCTACACAAGGAAGGAGGGAGGTTACAGGTTCCGTACCTGGGTCAGGCCGAATTATGCCAGGGGAGTGATCTGATGCTGCCCTCAGTGCCTTCAGACTAGGAGTAGATCAGTCTGGCAGGGTTCCCACCTCAGATCCCAGTCCTGAACCCTCAGCCAGAGAGTACATTTGTGTAGGGAACAGGGAAGGACAGAGCAGGGCTTGACAGTGATGCTCCTATGGCCAAATAGCTTGTTAGGACTTGCAGTTGAGGCTGAGTTAGACAAGGTGCTGCAGGGCCTGAAAAATTGATTCCCCAGCATGAGGGAAGCAGGGGAGAGAAAGGGGGAGCACAGAGATGGTACTGGGACAAATGTAGTTATGTGGAAAAATCCAATTTGCTCCTAGAGATGGTTGCTTCACTTTCGAATGTATACAACAGTATAAAATAAAATGTTCCCCACCTCTCTTGCTTTCTCTCTGTCTCTCTCCCCTCCCTTCCTCCCTCTCTCACTCACTCATTCTCTCTCCCTTCTCTCTCTCCTTTTTTCTCTCTTGCTCTTTTCCACACTTACATTTCCCCTCTCTCTCTCTCTCCCCCCTTTCCAACCTCGCTCCCTCTCCTCCCTTCCTCTCTCCCTGACCCACTCCCTCCCTCTCTCCCTGACCCCCTCCCTCCCTCTCTCCCTGACCCCCTCCCTCCCTCTCTCCCTGACCCCCTCCCTCCCTCTCTCTCTCTCCCTGACCCCCTCCCTCTCCCCCTCCTCCCCCTCCCTCTCCCCCTCCCTCTCCCCCTCCCTCTCCCCCGTCCCTCTCCCCTCCCTCTCCCCCTCCCTCTCCCCCTCCCTCTCCCCCTCCCTCTCCCCCCCTTCCCCTCTCCCCCTCCCCTCCCCCGTCACTCTCCCCGTCCCTCTCCCCCTCCCCCTCCCTCTCCCCCCACCCACACCCTCCCCCCCTCCCTCTCCCCCACTCCCCCACCCCTCCCCCTCCCACTCCTCCCCTCCCTCTCCACCCCTCCCCTCCCCCCTCCTCTCCCCCTCCTTCTCCCCCCCACCTTCTCCCCCCTCCCCTCCCCCCCTCCCTCTCCCCCCTCTCCCCCTCCCTCTCCCCCCTCCCCCCCTCCCCCTCCCTCACCCCACCCTCTCCCTCTCCTCCTCCCTCTCCCTCTCCTCCTCCCTCTCCCCCCCTCCTCCTCCCACTCCCCCCTCCTCCCTCCCTCTCCCCCCTCCTCCCTCCCTCACCCCCTCCCACCCTCCCCTCCTCCCCCACCCTCACCCCTCCCTCCCCTCTCCACCCTCCCCCTCCCCCCTCCACCTCCCTCCCTCTCCACCTCCCACCCCTCACACCCTCCCCCTCACTCCCCCACCCCCTCCCTCACACCCCCCTCCCACTCCTCCTCTCCCCCTCCCTCTCCCTCTCCCCCACCCTCTCCCCCTCTCCCCCTCTCCCCCTCCCCCTCTCCCCCTCCCCCTCACCCCCTCCCCCACCTCCCCCTTCTCCTCCTGCCCCCCTCTCCCCTCCCCCTCTCCCCCCCCTCTTCCCCCCCCCTCTTTCCCCCCCTCACCCCCCCCTTCCCCCCCTCAACCCCCCTCTTCCCCCCCTCAATCCCCCCCTCATTCCCCCCCACTTCCCCCCCCCACTTCCCCCCCACTTCCCCCCCCACTTCCCCCCCCTCTTCCCCCCCCCTCTTCCCCCCCCTCTTCCCCCCCCCTTCCCCCCCCTTCCCCCCCACTTTCCCCCCACTCACCCCCCTCTTCCCCCCCTCTCCCCCCACTCCCCTCCCCCTCCCCCACTCTCCCCTCCCCCTCACCCCCACTCTCCCATCCTCACCCCTCCTCTCCCCCTTCCCCCCTTCCCTCTCCCCCTTCCCTCACCCCTTCCCCCACCCCCTTCCCCCTCCCTCTCCCCCTCCCTCTCCCCCTCCCCCACCCTCTCCCCCTGCCCACCCTTGCCTCCCTCTCCCCCTCCCCCCTTTTCCCCCACTCCCCCCTCCCACTCCCCCCTCCCTCCCCCCTCCCTCTCCCCACTCCCTCCCCCTCCTCCCCACTCCCCCCCCCTCACCCCCCTCCCTCACCCCCCTCCCTCTCCCCCCTCGCCTTCCCCCTCTACCCATCCCCCTCTCCCCCTCACCCCCTTTCCCCCTCTCCCCCCTCTTCCCCCTCTCCCCCCTTCCTCCTCTCTCCCTGACTCCCTCCCTCCCTCTCTCTCTCTCCCTGACACCCTCCCTCCCCCACCTCCCCCACCACCCCACCCCCCCTCACCCACCCCCACACCCCCCCACCCACCCCCACCCACTCCCCCCGTCCCTCCCCCACCCTCTCCCCCCCTTCCCCCCCTCCCCCTCCCTTCCCACTCCCCCCTCCCTCACCCCCCCTCCCTCACCCCCCCCTCCCTCTCCCCCTCCCTCTCCCCCACCCCCTCCACCCTCCCTCACCCCCCTCCCCCCCCTCTCCTCCCCTCCCTCTCCCCCTCCCTCTCCCCCCCTCCCCTCCCTCACCCCCCCTCCCCCACCCCTCCCTCACCCCCCCCACCTCCCACTCCCCCCCACCCCCTCCCTCTCCTCCCCTCCTCTCCCCTCCTTCTCCCTCACCCCACTACCCCTCCCCCTCCCCCCTCCACCTCCCACCTTCACCTCCTCCCTCCCTCTCCTCCTCCCTCCCTCACACCCCCACCCCCACTCCCACTCCCCCCCTCCCTCACTCCCCCTCCCCCTCCCTCTCACCCCCCTCCCACACCCCACACCCCCCCTCCCTCACCCCACTCCCTCACCCCCTCCTCCCCCACTCCCCCCACCCACTCCCCCCTCCCTCCCCCCCTCCCTCTCCCCCCTCCCTCTCCCCCCTCTCCTTCCCCCTCTTCCCATCCCCCACTTCCTCTCCCCCTTCCCCCCTCTCCCCTTCCCCCCACCCCCCTTCCTCCTCTCTCCCCCTTCCCCCCTCTTCCCCTCTTCCCCTCACCCCCTCCCCTTCTCCCCCTCCCCCTCTCCCCCTTCCCCCCCTCTCTCCCCCCTCTCTCCCCCTCTCTCCCCCCTCTCCCCCCCTCTCTCCCCCCCTCTCTCCCCCCCTCTCTCCCCCCCTCACTCCCCCTCTCTCTTCCCCTCCCTCTCCCCCCTCCCCTTCCTTCCCCCCTCTCCCCCTCCCTCCCCCTTCCCCCCTCCCCCTCCCTCTCTCCCCCTCCCTCTCTCCCCCTCCCTCTCTCCCCCTCCCCCCCTCCATCGCTCTCCCCCCCCCCACTCCATCTCTCTCCCCCCCCTTCCATCTCTCTCCCCCTCCCTCCCTCTCTCTCCCCCTCTCTCCCCTCCCCCTCCCCCTCCCCCTCCCACCTCCTCTCCCCCTCCCCCTCCCTCCCTCCCTCTTCCCCTCCCTCTCCTCCTCCCTCTCCCCCTCCCCCTCCCCCTCTTTCCCTCCCCCCTCCCCTCTCCCTCTCCCCCTCCCTCTCCCCTCTCCCCCCCTCCCCCCTCCCTCTCCCCCTCTCCCCCCTCCCTCTCCCCCTCCTCCCTCCCCCTCCCCCTCCCCCTCCCTCTGCCCTCCCTCTCCCCTCCCTCTCCCCGTCCTCTCCCCCTCCCCCTCCCTCTCTCCCCCTCCCTCTCTCCCCCTCCCTCTCCCCCTCCCTCCCTCTCTCTCCCCCTCCCTCCCTCCCTCTCTCTCCCCCTCCCTCCCTCCCTCTCTCCCCCTCCTCCATCTCTCTCCCCCTCCCTCCCACTCTCCCCCTCCCACTCTCCCCCTCCCCACTCTCCCCCTCCCTCTTCCCTCCCTCTCCCCCTCCCTCTCCCCCTCACTCTCCCCCTCCCTCTCCCTCTCCCTCTCCCCTCCCTCTCCCCCTCCCTCTCCCCCTCTCCCTCTCCCCCTCCCTCTCCCCCTCCCTCTCCCCCTCCCTCTCCCCCTCCCTCTCTCCCCCTCCCTCTCCCCCTCTCTTCCCCTCTCTCCCCCTCTCCCTCTCTCTCCCCCTCTCCCTCCCTCTCTATCTGTCCCCCCTCCTCCCCCCCTCTCACCCCCCCTCTCACCCCCCCCTCTCACCCCCCTCTCACCCCCCTCACCCCCCCTCACCCCCCCCTCACCCCCCCTCACCACCCCCCTCACCCCCCCTCACCCCCCCCTCACCCCCCCCTCACCCCCCCCATCACCCCCCCCATCACCCCCCCATCACCCCCCCCTATCACCCCCCTCTCACCCCCCCCTCTCACCCCCCCTCCCACCCCCTCTCCCACCCCCTCTCCCCCCCCTCTCCTCTCTCCCTCCCCCTCTCCCCCTCTCTCTACCCTCTGCTCTCTCTCCTCTCCTCTCACTCTCCGCCACCCTCTCCCTCTCTCTCTCTCTCTCTCTCTTTCCTCTCTCCCTCCTCCTCCTCCTCTCCCTCTCCTCCCTCACTCCCTCTCCTCCCCTCTTTCCCTCTCCACCCTCACTCCCTCTCTCTCTCCTCTCACTCTCCATCGCCCTCTCTATCTCCCTCCTCCTCTCCCTCTCCTCCCTCACTCCCTCTCCTCCCCTCTTTCCCTCTCCACCCTCACTCCCTCTCTCTCTCCTCTCACTCTCCATCGCCCTCTCTATCTCCCTCCTCCTCTCCCTCTCCACCCTAACTGACTAGTTAGCCAGGAGTTTGCCAAGTAAACCTTCCATTCAGGAACATTTCAGAGCTTAATGACAAAGACAGCGCAATCATCCCAGAGGGCTTTAAGGGATTTCAAGCACACGAGGCAGATAAGTTGAGCCATGCTTGAGTATTTAATTGATCTTCAATCTGAATAAAGTGCAGCTGAATGTTCCAAATGTTTCCCAGATAAATTAGAAATTTTAAACATACCTTGGGGTTTCGTATTTGGTACTTCCAATGCCACACAAAATATGTGGTGAGCACAGAATATTCTGCGCTATATATTTTTAATTGCAAATTTTTACTGATTTTTTGAGTATTTTTATATATTTTTTAACAGTAGAGCAGTGGGGACAACTTCTGCAAGATGTCAGATAAAATCTCTTCATTGATGTGTGAGAAATAACAATGATGTAACATTCAGTGGCCAGTGATCTCCTAAGCCTGAATGACCATTAATTCCTCTCCATAGTACTGTGCCAAGAGCGACAAAGGCAACTGAAGTTATGTTTAAAATGGTGTCGTTTTGTAATTTTTTAATGTGTTGATGCAGAGATTGATGGGATGTGCGGCATTCAGATGTGCAAATGTTTGCATTTCGATCCATAAAACCTCATCTTACTTTTACAGTCTGTTTAACTCAAGCTAAAGCGACTTTTGTCCTCATCAAGATAAGGAACATAAGCTATTCCACCCACCCCCAACCTTTGACCCTTAGTGTTGGCATTGATCCTGCCAAGGTCAGGTGTAGCACAGCCAGACACATGGTGAGGCTCCAGTGACAGAAGTGGCCACTCCATTGACATTTGCCGATAATCAAAACCTGCTAGTCTTAAACATGGGGAAAGGATTTGAAACCTAACTAGCCTGGAGAACATCGGGCGGGTGGGCAGTTAAAATCAACCAGTTTACTCACTGGAGCTGAAGCTATTGATTGCAATTTTCACCTGTTTTACGAGCAGGCAGCAGGAGCACAAATGTTTAGGCCTCCCCTGCTGTGATTTCACCTCTGGATTGTGGGCCATCCTCCAAGTCCAAACGATTTATCACTGTCTTCTGCCAAGCACGATCGGAAATGTGGGGTGGGGGGGGTGAAGTTGGCCAGTAGATTTTAAAATCGGCCTTGCCTCCTTTTGCTGTGGGATGGGCGGAAATTAACTCCACATCGTCCACCGGCAGTTAAATCCAGCCCAAAAGGACAGCAGGTCTGAGAGGGGTATAACCCTTCATCAGAACTAGACCACATCCAAGACAGCAAGCTGTCTTTTCTCTTTACATATCCGATGGGCCTGTGTGAATTCTGTTTTTAAGGCTTGGGCCTCTCTGACAAATGGGAGTTTCACCATCAATTTTGCAAATTCCATTTTGTCCCAGAAATCTGACGAAGACACTGGGAGTGTCACTTTCTTCACCTTTTGCTCTGGCTGGATTTCACAGCCCCCACCACCACCACAAACCCCTCCCCCCTGCCCCCCCCCTCCGACATCAGGGGTTGTGGCGGGGTTAGGGGAGAGGCCCGCCACGCTCCCCGACACCGGGAAGGCCCGGCCTCCTATTGCCAACAGCGACGAGGCCTCATGGTAGTTCCCCCCGCTGCTCAGCGACAGGAGCCAATTTTACATATTTAAAAATGCAAGTGAAGAAATTAATGACTTACCTGCTCCCGTCATCCATTCCACTCCGATATTGTTACTGGTGGCCAGCAATCAGATCTTTGTGGGGGGAGAGGGCAAGGGATTAAATGTATGGTTGTTGGGGGGGGGGGGCGGGGGCGGTGGGAAAGGGTCTAGATCAATAAATGTTATTTTTTACAACACATTTCCCTTTAAAAATTTAAATAGCAATGTCGAGCTTGAAGCCCTTTAAAAATGGCGTTGTGCCTGCACAGTGGCGTCTGACGCCATTGTCGTGGACGGACTGCCCGACCCCTCCACATCATCGGGTGGGTGGATAGGGGGGTGGGGGTGCAGACTGCCCCAGCCATTTAAATGTGCTGCTGCGCTGAATATCGCGACATCTGGTCCGTGCGGGCGGACCGCCATTTTTGAAGCTGAGCTTGCAAAGTCCAGCCCTGTGTTTCATGATTTGGACTTGATATCAGGAGTCTAAAGCTGTTATGATGAGGAAGACATTTGAAGCTTTGTGAAAAGGCTTCGCGGTGGCCCATCCTTTTGAAACTTTCTTTGAAGGGGAACCATTTTCCTGTAAGTGTTGTTTCGATTTTATGAACCATTATTCTGCTAACATCGGGAGTTTAACATTCACATGTGCTTTAGCAACTTGACTGGAAAACATTCTAAACTAGGAATCTGAGGCTTTATGAAAATGATATAAATTAAATTCTTGTTGTGTAATAATGGAACAGTTAAACTTCCTCACCTCTTTCCCCGAGCCCTGCCATTCAAACTTTTTTTTCTGTATTTTTAAATGATTAAACCAATTGAGTGGAAATTCCTCTGCGTGGATATTATGGCTCGCTCCCTATATAGAATCTTACAGCATAGCAGGAGGCCATTCAACCCATCGTGCCTGTGCTGGTCCTTTGAAAGAGTTATATAATGAGCCCCATCCTTGGTCTTTCCCCATAGACTTGACAATTTCTCCTTTTCAAGTAGTTGTTCAATTCCCTTTTGAAAGTTGCTGTTAAATTTGCTTCATTTCAGATCATAACTTGCTGTGCTTTCTGTTTTCTTTTATGGGAACTTACTATTGATGGAAAGTTCGAATCATGGAACCGTTGATTTTTTTTTCACACAGGAGGCTATTCTTCCCATTGTGCCTGTCCCAGCTCTTCTAAATTTAGCCCAATTTGGGCCCACACCCCAGCTTTTTCCCCATAATCCTGCAAAAATTAGTCCTCTTCAAGTACACATCCAATTGCTTTTTAGAAGTTTCTATGGAATCTGCTTCCACTACTCTTTCAGGTAGTGCATGCCAGATCTTAACAGCTCTCTGTGTGATAACATTTCTTCTCATTTTCCCTCCAGTTCTTGTGTCAATTATTTTACATCTATGACCTCTGGTTACTGACCCATTTACCAGAGGAAACAATTTCTCCCTACTTGCTCTAAGAAAACAACTCATATTTTTGAACACCTCCATTAACCTTCTCTGCGCTAAGGAGAACAATCCCAGATTCTCCACTCTCTCCAGATAACTGAAGTTCCTCATCCCTGGTATCATCCTGGTAAACATCGTCTGTACCCCTTCCAAAGCCTTGACATCCTTCCCGAAGTTTGGTGCCCAGAATTATACACGATACTCCAGCTGAGGCCTAACTAGTGATTTGTTTAGCATGACTTCCTTGTTTTTGTATTCAAAATTAAGCTACCAAACCAGAACAGTTTCAATAAGTGCCTTTACAAACGGGAAATGAGAGCCTGGACTTCTAAGTTACTGCGTATCAATATCAACAGGCCAACTTACAGAATTGATTGACTATTCCTAGGTATACTGAACAGGAGATGTAGCTGGTTGTATAGAAGGTGCTATGCAATCCTCGTCCAATCTGGCTTGGGCTCCTTTAAGAACTCCCTGATCAGTGCTCTTTCTGTACTGGTGCCAACTTCAAGCTGCACATCTTTTGAAGCTGTAACATAACCATTCTGCATTCCAGTGAGAGCACAGGTGGCAGAAGACCCAAGTATCCTCTGAAGCAAAATCAATGGCACAGGTCTATCGAACAGTCTCCATTCACATACTCTCGTTTTGATTTAGATTTAGGTGCGGAAGGTGTTACCAGAGACAACAGGGATAGTGGAGGGAGTACATTGACTTCAGGGAGAGAGCATAGCGAATACATCACACACAAACTTCATTGTGAGGTAAACACAACCACACTAAGTGTTTGTCTGTGGCTATCAATGAATTGTGGGTATAAGAATCTGTCCATTACATTGAAAGAAACATCACTTTCACACAGATTTAAAAACTTCAAAGCAGCTGGTTTGAAATCATGATTTTTACATGTTGCGATTTGAAGATGGCTAAATCTCTTAAGTTGACAATTTGGTTGACTTTCTGACAGGACATTACACTGCTGTGTTGTTCCTACTGCTTTTCAAGTTTCCCATTTCTTCAATTGATTCTGCTACCTGACTGCACTGCCTGACTTTTATCATGAGCCTCTCATGTGCCACCTTATCAAAGGCCTTCTGAAGGCCCATGTATACCCCATCCACTGTATTACCCTTGTTAACTCTGTTGCTTCTTCAAAAAATTCAGTAAGGTTGGTTAAACATGACCTTTTTAGAAATGCAGGTTGACATTGTTTTTATAGTATTTTATAGTTGCTTAATTTGATAAGGCCCAAAAATGGGCATGGGGATCGTGATGCGCGATTAATCCGCACCTGTTCCTCCAATGCAGGCGGCCTGCAAACTTTGTGCTGCCTTTTGATCTACATGATTGCAGTGTGTAGCCAGTGCCAGGTACTGTTGAGTAGCTGCAAGCCTGAGTACAGGGCACATAATTGTGAGAGGCTAACACAAGTTCAAGCTAGCTTGCATTACTTAAAGGAGAGGTGCACTTTGAGTGGAGTAGGTGTTGGAAATGGCTGGCAAGAAGAGTGTATATGACACAGCAGGAGAGAGAGTGGGCTCCATGGTTCTCCGACAGCACTGGAGGCCTTGGTTCAGCAGGTGGACTGGAAGAGAGAGGTCCTCTATCCAGAGGGGATCATGAGGCACCCCAGACTGCAAAGGCAGTGGGAGTTGATAACCATTGCGGTCAATGCCAGCAACCTAGCCCCAAGGACCTGGATGCAGTGTCACAAGAAGTTCAATGACCTCACACAAGTGGTCAAGGTCAATGGATGCATCTTCAAATGCCATATCCTAAGAATTGCATTACTGGCTTCATACTCTGATCAATGCACCACCACCCTCATCATTCATCTACCAACAATCTATCAGGCATGGCTCATAACTAACATTCATAGTTTCACCTCACCCTCACACACTTAGCACTGCTGCAAGCCTCACATCCACATCTCACAGCTTGCTTACACTGTCAGCTATTCAACCATGACAGCCACATCACCCAAACACATTGCAACACACTCACTGATGCACTTCCCTTTCTCTTGCAGAACAACATGGAGGACAACTAGAGGCAGCAGGCGCTAACCGGGGGAAAGGGGGGACAGGCGTGACTGCATGTCCTAATCCTCATGTAGGAGATGGTACATGACTGAGGCTGTGGCTAGTAGTGGGGCTCAAAGCATCAATGACAGTATGCTCAGACCTACTCCTCCTTCTCACAGCCTACTTCCCTCTCTTCCCACAATCTCTTCTGATTTACCAACTGCAGACCTCACCACAACCCTACTGTTGTGCCTTTCTCCTTTCAGTTACTCCAAGAACTGCAACCTGACCAGGCAGTGGAGGAAGAGAAAGGGGTGGACGAGCAATAAGACAGTGACGAAGAAGAAACACAGTCACTTGCTTTCACACTTGTAGCCACCAGCTCAGATACTGACACTGCACAAACTTTAGAGGCGAGCTTAGAGGTGGGATATGCATGTAATGAGACACTGGGCACCAGTGGGCTGCAGCTAGGGCAGGGAGCAAGAACAGCACAAGTCCCCACTTGTCAGAGGGAGAGGTTGCACACAACTTCGGCTGCAGAGTGCTCAGATGAGGACTTTGCTGGGGCTGCGTACAGAAAACGGGTGGTGGGTGTGCACACAGAAATGCTTGGTGTATTGGCAGGCCTGCCAGAAAGCCTGAAATAAAAACAAGAAATGCTGGAAATACTCAGCAGGTCTGGCAGCATCTGTGGAGAGAGAAGCAGAGTTAACGTTTCAGGTCAGTGACCCTTCTTCAGAACTGATGAACCAGTTCATCACTGACCTAAAATATTAACTCTGCTTCTCTCTCCACGGATGCTGCCAGACCTGCTGAGTATTTCCAGCATTTCTTGTTTTTATTTCTGATTTCCAGCATCTGCAGTTTTTTGCTTTTATTTTACTGCCAGAAAGCCTGTTATCACTGTCGAGCAGCATGGAGGAGTCTAGCACAATCTTGCACACAGCTTTGAGCAGAGCTTGGAGCCCATCCTCTCCAACTCCATTACCACACTCACAGACCTATCCATGATGCAGGGTCCAATGTCTCAGCTTCTATTGCAGCACAAGCAGAAGCCACCCAATTTCTGAGTGCTGCAGTGGAAGCTCAGACTGAGGCCATGCAAGCTCAGCGTATTGACACAAACACTCAGACTGTTGTCATGATGGCTGTGGATACCAGGGTTCAAAGGGGCTTTCAGGGTGTCATAGCAGTCCAGCAATCTGTCCTCCAACACATTGCTAGGATTTCTGAAGTGTTGCTCCCGGGAAGTGGCAGTGGCTCTGTGGAGCGCAAATCTGCTGTCCTCCCTCAGGGCGCTAGCATTTGTCTTCCCACTGCTGCCTGTCAGCCACCTGCCCACAATGAGGTGTGCAGTCCAAAGCTAACCTTTCTAGTGCCCGAGCTGCTCAAGATCATCCTGAAAGGCCATCTGTAGTATCCCCCACTCAGCATCAGCAGTCTTCCACCAGCCTTGCTGCAGCCACTGGGGTAGCACTGTGCAGGAGCACTAGGACAGGCAAAGACACACAGTATACAGGCACTAAGGGAATGCACAAGGGTGAACAGTTGAGTTTTGTATGGAATATTGGATAGTTTGATTGATAAAAAGTTGGTTTGGAATAGTTGTTTTCTGATGACTTTTATTTTAGGATTGTGACCAAGAGAACATTGTGATGTAACAGAGGGATGGTAAAGTTTGGGACTGCTGTAGAATGGCGAATTGGGGTTATGTTCAGTGCTACTGCTGTCGATGAGCCGATCACAGACACCGCGCTGGATAAAGGGATGTGTTGGTTTCCTCCTCCTCCCCCTTCCCAGCTGTTCACCCTATACCTGGTGCCAAGGTTTGCCTTCATGATGGCGTGATTGTGCAGGGTACAGCAGACCATGATAAGTCATGACACTACTGAGTATTGCAGGACTCCTCCAGAGTGGTGCAGGCAGCAGAAGTGTTGTTTAAATATCCCAATGGTCATTCGATGCCATTTCGTATGGCAGAGTGCCTCTCATTATATACATGCTGCCCATGTGTGCGTGGGTTGTACACCGGAGTCATGAACCAGGTCGACAGCGGTCAGCCCTTGTCACCCCAACATCGCTGTCTGGTTTCTCGTGGTGGCTCAAATGCTGATGGTGCAGTGGACTACCACAGAATAAAGGCATCAAGACTGCTACCAAAATACTGAGCATTCACCAGCATGATATGCTGAGTATGTTTGCACCCCAGCTGGATATTGAGGGATTGGAACCCTTTGCAATTGTGGTACATCTCTGAATTTAGATGCAGCGCCTGTAAAGTTACATGGGTGTAGTCAATGTCACCCTGTAACATGGGGAAACCCACTATCCTGGTGCAGCTGCATGCTCATCCTGCCTGCTTCTCTTTGGAACATCAGACTGCAGTATATTCTCCTTTCTTTGTATACAGTGTGTTCACAGAATCACAGAATTGTTACAGCGCAGAAGGAGGCCATTCAGCCCATCGTGTCAGCACTGGCTCTCTGAAAGAGCAATTCCCTCTGTTCCATTCCCCTGCCTTCTCCCCATAACCCTGCCCATTCTTGCTTTTCATATAACTGTCTAATTCCCTTTTGAATGCTTCAATTGAACCTGCCTCCACCACATTCTCAGGCAGCGCATTCCAGACCTTAACCACTCGCTGCATGAAAAAGTTTTTCCTCATGTCACTTTTGCTTCTCTTACCAAATACTTTAAATCTGTGCTCTCCCGTTCTCGATCCTTTTACGAGTGGGAACAGTTTCTCTCTATCTACTCTGTCCAGACCCCTCATGATTTTGAATACCTCTATCAAATCACCTCTCAGCCTTCTCTTCTCCAAGGAAAACAGTCCTAACTTCTCCAATCTATCTTCATAACTGAAATTCCTCATCCCTGGAACCATTCTCGTGAATCTCTTCTGTACTCTCTCCAATGCCCTCACGTCTTCCCTCACGTCTTTCCTCAAGTGCAGGCGCCCAGAACTGGACGCAATATTCCAGCTGAGGCCGAATTAGTGTCTTATGCAAGTTCAACATAACTTCTTAGCTCTTGTACTCTATGCCCCTATTAATAAAGACCAGGATAGTGTATGCTTTATTCACTGCTCTCTCAACCTCTCCTGCCACCTTTAATAACTTATGCACATAAATACCTAGGTCCCTCTGCTCCTGCACTCCCTTTAGAATTGTGCCCTTTATTCCATATTGTCTCTCCATGTTCTTCCTAACAAAATGAATCACCTCACATTTCTCTGTATTGAACTTCATCTGCCACCTGTCTGCCCATTCCACCAACTAGTCGATATCTTTTTGAAGTTCTACACTATCCTTAACACAGTTCACAATGTTGCAAGTTTCGTATCATCTGCAAACGTTGAAATTGTGCCCTGTATAACAAGGTCTAGGTCATTAATGTATATCAGGAAAAGCAGGGGTCCCAACACTGATCCCTGGGGAACTCCACTACAAACCTTCCTCCAGCCTGAAAAACATCCATTAACCACTACTCTTTATTTCCTGTCACTCAGCCGATTTCGTATCCATGTTGCTACCGTCCCTTTTATTCCATGAGCTACAGGTTTGCTCACAAGTCTGTTGTGTGACACTATCAAATGCCTTTTGAAAGCCCATGTATACCACATCAACAGCATTGCCCTCATCAACCCTCTCTGTTACCTCCTCAAAAAACTCCAGCAAGTTAATTAAACATGATTTTCCCTTAAGAAATCCATGCTGCGTTCCTTAATTAACCCGCATTTGTCCATGTAACTATTGATTTTGTCCCGAATTATTTTTTCTAGAAGTCTTCCCACCGCCGAAGTTAAACTGACTGGCCTGTAGTTGCTGGGCTTATCTTTACACCCTTTTTTGAACAAGGGTGTAACGTTTTCAATTCTCCAGTCCTCTGGCACCACCCCGAGTCCAAGGAAGACTAAAAAATTATGGCCAGTGCCTCTGTGATTTCCACCCTCACTTCCCTCAGTATCCTTGGATGCAACTCATCTGGCCCTGGTGCCTTATCCACTTTAAGTTCAGATAGCCTATCAAATACTTCCTCTTTATTAATTTTAAACCCCTCTAGTGTCTGACGTACCTCCTCTTTCAACATTGCCTGGGTTGCATCTTCTTTCTATGAATCATATGATTCTATGAATGCCTGGTGACCTACATAGCGGCGAAGTCGCAGCCTTTGCATTTTGCTTGACAAAGATCAGGAAATAGAGGGAACCCAATCAAAACATTGATGTCAGATTTAAATGTAAGGACTGCAGTACAAGATGTTGTGACTTTAAATGCTCTAAGGTCCTGGTGCCAAATTCAGGTTGTGAACCACATTTGCCAATGTTTATGGAAAAAAATGAATCAGGCATTTAAACAATGTGAAATTGGCTCATCTCCAATAACCTGTGACGCTAGACAATTATCCTTCCATGCCCAAATATGGTAGAACTGTGGGTGCCGTGTATTCTCAGAAGGATTATTTGTTATTCCTGCTTAAGCACTTTATTTTCCTCATGCCCCAGGTCTGCCACACACATTCTGGTCAAGCAGAAACCTGCTCCCAAACCATAATGTATGTAACTAGAGCCAGTCTCCATTTTCTTACAATAGTTTTCTGTGCAGTGAAAGAAATAGGACAATGGTACAGAATGGAAAGGGCGCTAGATCAGAGATGGAAATGCTCACCTTACAATAGTACATAGTTACATAAGCACACCTAGCTCTCTAACATAAATAGAATATGAAAATTATTCAAGTCAGCAGTCGTTCTTTGCTTGACAGTTTCAAAAGAGTGATATCTTGATCCCAAACATGACCAATTGACTCACATGTGTATTTCTAATTTTTGGAATTACAGTGGCATTATTCCAAGGAGAGTAACGAATAGAGGAGCAAAATATCTCTGTCTTGTGGTTAAAATATATGTTATCTGTAGACTTTGTTCCAGCCACTCTAGCGCACTATTTCTCAGTCAAGAACCTTTAATTTGAACAAGTTGTGCAATCATCCCACACTGCAGGCTGACCCTACGAGTAAGGACCAAGGATTTACCGATGGATCTGATACCAGGGCAGAGAAGGCGTGAGGGAGAGGTACATGTGACTCTCATGCCACTAAAATTCCACAATACACACAATCAATGTAGGTAGTGATCAAAAGGATGGAATCTGGAGCCATCTTTCATAATCTTAAGCAGTGAAATAGTTAAAGATGCTTTCTTAAAGTATCATTTTGTTCACAGTCAGGAAGAAGACCTCCAATTTTAGTTCAATATGTTGAATGGCGCACCCCTGCATTGTTCAGACTGGTGCAGACATTAATCATGTTCTCACAATGCAATCTTGAATTGTCAGTCAGTACCAGACTGATCCTGTCAGCTGATATGATGCGGCACTGATGATGCTATCGAAGAAGGCCCGCAGCCCACAGTACCGAGCTGCAGGCAGGCATTGTAGAGGTTGTGAGGGATGACATTGAGACGATGGGATTTTTTTGAGATAAGCACATTTTAGTATTTGACTATGCCAGAATTTACATGCAAAGAAGCCATCGAGCATATTTTATGCATTCTAGCCTTTCAAGCTTTTAAGCCTCACAGTGTGAGTTTCTGTGTTTGTTAACAGTGCCTGCAACAGTGACTGCTTTTTAAAGAAGTAACAATTTAAAGACCACAGAATTTTAAAAAAATGTTGAAAACAAGTGTTGGCCTTAATCCGATTGGTTGGTATTAAACTGCTTTCTGCTCCCTACTGGGCCATTATCTTAGCTGAAATGTCCTGAAAGCCAGTTTGAATACTTATGAGTACAACATCTCATCAGAACTGCATTACGGGAACTGGTCTGTACTTGGCAAAGTGGTATTGAACCAAATCACCAGCAATGGGTCCCACAGACCAATTTAACAAAGAACACGGTTGTAATACTCCATCTGTTTCCTGGAATAGCAAAACTGGAACATTGTTTGCATCTGTGTTGAACAGCAGAGGGATCACTGATGGTGATGATAGTGCTTTTTAGTGTTACTGGGGGAACAAACCTACCTGAAAGAGATAATGGCCCCATTTCTACAGTTAGATGTGACAACCAGTCCACCTTACACAAAAGAAGATTAAATAGCAGTATCTACGGCCACATGTAAATTGGTTTTCAAGCTGTTTTGCTCTCCACAGATGCTGCCTGCTCTGCTCTGTGCTTCTGTTTTTATTCTATATTACAGTGTAGTTTTGTGCTTTAGGCTCATACATGTTTAGTAGAAGTCTTGGTACTTCTGTATGGTTTTGACATTTATTTATGTTTATTTATTTATTTTCACAACTTTTGTTTTCTCCAGGATGTGGCAATAATTTTGACCAGCTTTGACAGGAACAGGGACAGACGTACAGTCACTTTCAATGATTTGGATTGGTAAGTGCGCAGAAAAGTTCAGATGATACCTGTGCAATGCCAAATAATTCATAGAAGTTACAACACAGAAACAGGCCATTCGGCCCAACCAGTCCATGCTGATATTTACTTAATTGCATGGTCTATTGTTGCTATGGAAAGGTTGATGGAGTTCGTGCCTGTCACCACCTGCATGGCAAATCCAAATTTCAACAGTTCATTTGAGGGTCCATGTTGAAGAGACCTGGTTGAATGGAAAAATGCTTGAAAGATTTAGCAGGTCAGGCAGCATCTGTGGGGCAAGGAAGATAACTCTAAAGTTTCAGCTTGATAATCTTTCATTAGAACTCTGATTCTGGAAGGTCATTGACCTGAAACAGTAACTCTACCTTCATCTGCTTACAGATGCTGCCTGACCTGCTGGTAGGTTCCAGCATTTTCTGTTTTTACGCTGTATTTAGTGACTTAGCGGGAGCTCGACAGAAATGGTGTCTGAATCCAGTTTGACAATGATGCTGATTTTGAAGCATGATCTTCATATAGAGGATACACCATGGGTGTTCTATCATCAAACGCTCTCAAAAATGGAAGTCGAAAAGATTGTAGAACGTTTCACCACTTTGATCTCGCAAGAATTAAAATTCTCACCCTGTATCCTCAACCTGTATTTCAATTAGCTGTGCTGTAATTAGAAGGGTTAGATTGGAAACCACAGAATTTTGGGGTTAATGTGTAATGCAGAAATCGAAATGGTTGAGCTGAGGTTTTCCTCTTCGTCCTCACATATAAATCCAGGTTATTGTACTATCAAATAATTGGAATCTCCACAATAGTTTGGGAACCTAATTAAAATAGAAAAGAGGGTCTCCATATCAGGCAGAATGTTTAATAACACAAGGTTTATATAATATTCATTGGAGAGAATAAAAGTTACAATATTTTTATAGCTCTACTTTACCATTCTCAAATTTATATATCTATAAGCTATTATTGGTTGATGGTATTAGATGCTTTATAGAGATGAGTTGAAAAGCATGGGGGAGAAATTTGTGGAATCCCCAGGGCAGGCAGTGCCACAGGCCACTATCTGCACGATCCGCGTGGCTTTCCTCATCCCTATCATTGAAAAACGCCGTGTGGGCCACCATGGTAATGACTTGGGACACTGTCTATCCCCGGGGAATAGAGGTAAGTCTGCATGTGGATGAATTTCTCCTGAATATGGCTGAAATTGATTTTCAAACGTTAGCTCCATTTGGTTCCATTAATATTTTTAATAAATAGCATTGATTTTAAAATTCTCATCCTCATGTTCAAATCCCTCCATGGCCTCACTCCTCCATATCTTTGCAACCCCCTCCAGTTCTACAACCTTCTAAGAACTCTACACTACTCCAATGCTGGCCTCTTGTGCATCCCCCTCTTCCTTCAACCCACCAATAATGGCCGTGCCTTCAGCCATCTGGGCCCTAAGCTCTGGAATTCCCTCTGCAAACCTGCTTGCCTCTCTCCTCCTTTAAGACTTGGCTTAAAACCAACCTCTTTAGCCAAAGTTTTGGTCACCAGTCCTGAAATCTCCTTTGTTGACTCAGTGTCAGTTTTTTGTTTGATAACGGTCCTGTGAAGCAGCTTGGAATGTTTTACTATGTTAAGGGCACTATATAAATGCAAGTTGTTGTGGTCGTAATGTTTTCTGTACATCTTCATACATATTTTAAAAGGTATGCAATGTTATTTGGTTGGCTTTAGGTTACCTCCCAACACTCTGAAGACCATTGCCTCACAGTGTTTGCCTGAAATGCTCTTACGTTCGTTATATGAAGACCAAGAATACTGGCAAAGCAAGGGGCTGAGCTCCCTTCTGAAACTGGTGGAAAAAGTTAGTAAAAGAGCTCAGGCATTGTTAAAGTACATCCAAGAAGGCCAACCAAAGCGTAAAAGGGCACTGGTGTGAAATTCAACAAAAAAAAGCCTGAACTTTTGGTTCACTATTAAATGGTTAATTTTATACAGCGAAACCCATTGGATCAATGTAGCAATCGCACCGGTGAAGACGATTCATTTTACCTTCATGTGAAGCTCCCAGCAAATGCCACAGGCATAAACAAGTTTCAATTGAATAGGTCCTTCTCACAAAAAATTGAACAAACTGTTCCAGGGAGAGATACTAGTTTACATGCATGGAATCAGAGCACAAAACCTAGAGGTGGGTTTTGTCATCATTCTGGAGAGCTAGACATGGCTGAGATATGTTTCGACACAATAAATCTCTTGAGTGGATGAATAGGAAGATACTATACGGAGGAGTGAAGATTTTCACCAATAGAATACCCTGATCATTCACTGAGGCAGGGGAACACGCATGTCCTCTGACATCACTGAGTGGGTTATCAGCAGAGAAATGCCTCATATCACAAAACTCTGGCAATATAAAAAATATTGCCCACTGTGGTAACAGTTGTTGATTATTCCTTGTTTGAGCAGTAAAGATATTGTGAATTCCAACAGGATAAAGGTCTGTTTCCCATTCTCTTCCCCCACAGACACTCCAGCTTCGCTGAAATTCAAATGCAATCATCTGTGTTGTTTTAATAATATACATCTTTTCGTTTACAAAAAGTTTGTTTTCTTGGCATTTTTTATTTAGATCTCAGTGTAAAGGAGAATGCAATTTTGCAATGAGCTCCCAATTATTAAACCTTGAATAATTTCAGCCTGGTTATTTAACAATTAGACTTTGTGGCCATTAATACTTAAAAGAAAAAAGAGAAAGTCGGTCAAATCTCTAAGTGGCTTTGACTCTTGACTTCAAGAATGCGAGCGATTACGTCTTGTTTGTGGGAGCTTGCTGTGTACAAATTGGCTGGTGTGTTTCCTACATTACAACAGTGACTACACTTCAAAAGTACTTCATTGGTTGTAAGGTGCTTTGGAACATCCTGTGGTCATGAAAGCTGCTATATAAATGCAAGTCTTTCTATTTTTTACCAGTCGAAAGGTTGGTTCATGTCACAGCTGAAATATCCAATCTGTATGTGAAGGGGCCAGCAGTAGATATGCTCATGACTTTGTTCAATATCTTGACCACTGACAGAGCAAATAATGCCAGATTCGCCCTGTTCACTGTAGTCCACCTCTGATCTGACAAATACAACTGGTGCACAGGGTCTGTACTGCGTGGGCCTATGGGGTCTTGGTATAATGTCTCATCCAGTCAGGCAGTTATGGATTCAAACCCCAAACCAGTGCTTTGAGCACATAATCCTGGCTGGCACTGTCAGAGGTGCCACATTTCAGATGAGACTTCAAACTGAGGCACTGTCTGCCCTTTCAGGAGGAAGTAAAAGATCCCACTAGACTATTTGAAGAATTGCAGGGGAGTCCTCTGGCTAGGATTGCAGACTCTGGTTCAAGGCATCCTGGAGATTTGATCATGTGATGTGACAATGTGACAACTGATCATGTTATATTTGATTACCTGACATCTGTAGCTGTTATTATATTTACCTTATAACGAATGGATCCTCTGTAGTTGAATGTCTTTGTTTGTGATTTTGCACCAGCTGCAGTTGTGCCAGACATTTAGGGAAGAAGGAAACCAGCTGTGAGCAGACAAAGAGGGGAAACTGAGGGTGGGAAAGAGGAGAAATCGAGGGCAGGAAGAGTGGAAACCAACGGCGGGGAAGAGTGGAAACCAACGACGGGGAAGGGAGGAAACCGAGGGCGGGGAAGAGTGGAAACCAAGGGCAGGGAAGAGGAGAAATCGAGGGCAGGGAAGAGGGGAAACCAAGGGCGGGGTCAAGGGGAAATTGTGTTCCCTGTCCCTCAATTCCCAGTCTCTCTCCCTGACCCTCAATACCCAGTCTCTCTCTCCCTGTCCCTCAATTCCCAGTCTCTCCCTCCCTGTCCTTCAATTCCCAGTCTCCCTCTCCCTGACCCTCAATTCCCAGTCTCCCTCTCCCTGACCCTCAATACCCAGTCTCTCTCTCCCTGTCCGTCAATTCCCAGTCTCTCCCTCCCTGTCCTTCAATTCCCAGTGTCCCTCTCCCTGTCCTTCAATTCCCAGTCTCCCTCTCCCTGACCCTCAATTCCCTGTCTCTCTCTCCCTGACCCTCAATACCCAGTCTCCCTTTCCCTGTCCTTCAATTCCCAGTCTCCCTCTCCCTGTCCTTCAATTCCCAATCTCCCTCTCCCTGACCCTCAATTCACAGTCTCTCTCCCTGACCCTCAATTCCCAGTCTCTCTCTCCCTGACCCTCAATACCCAGTCTCCCTTTCCCTTTCCTTCAATTCACAGTCTCCCTCTCCCTGTCCTTCAATTCCCAGTCTCCCTCTCCCTGACCCTCAATTCACAGTCTCTCTCCCTGACCCTCAATTCCCAATCTCCCTCTCCCTGTCCTACAATTCCCAGTCTCTCTCTCCCCCTGACCCTCAATTCCCAGTCTCTCTCCCTGACCCTCAATTCCCAGTCTCTCTCTCACTGACCCTCAATTCGCAGTCTCCCTCTCCCTGTCCCTCAATTCCCAGTCTCTCTCTCCCTGTCCCTCAATTCCCAATCTCCCTCTCCCTGTCCCTCAATTCCCAGTCTCTCTCTCACTGACCCTCAATTCGCAGTCTCCCTCTCCCTGTCCTACAATTCCCAGTCTCTCTCTCCCTGACCCTCAATACCCAGTCTCTCTCTCCCTGTCCCTCAATTCCCAGATTCTCTCCCTGACCCTCAGTACCCAGTCTCTCTCTCCCTGTCCCTCAATTCCCAGTCTCTCTCTCCCCCGACCCTCAATTCCCAGTCTCTCTCCCTGACCCTCAATACCCAGTCTCTCTCTCCCTGTCCCTCAATTCCCAGTCTCTCTCTCCCTCTCCCTCAATTCCCAGTCTCTCTCTCCCTGTCCCTCAATTCCCAGTCTCTCTCTCACTGACCCTCAATTCGCAGTCTCCCTCTCCCTGTCCCTCAATTCCCAGTCTCTCTCTCACTGACCCTCAATTCGCAGTCTCCCTCTCCCTGTCCTACAATTCACAGTCTCTCTCTCCCTGTCCCTCAATTCCCAGTCTCTCTCTTCCCTGACCCTCAATTCCCAGTCTCTCTCCCTGTCCCTCAATTCCCAGTCTCTCTCTCCCTCTCCCTCAATTCCCAGTCTCTCTCTCCCTGTCCCTCAATTCCCAGTCTCTCTCTCACTGACCCTCAATTCGCAGTCTCCCTCTCCCTCTCCCTCAATTCACAGTCTCTCTCTCCCTGTCCCTCAATTCCCAGTCTCTCTCTCCCTCTCCCTCAATTCACAGTCTCTCTCTCCCTGTCCCTCAATTCCCAGTCTCTCTCTTCCCCTGACCCTCAATTCCCAGTCTCTCTCCCTGTCCCTCAATTCCCAGTCTATCTCTCCCTGTCCCTCAATTCCCAATCTCCCTCTCCCTGTCCTACAATTCCCAGTCTCTCTCTCCCTGACCCTCAATACCCAGTCTCTCTCTCCCTGTCCCTCAATTCCCAGATTCTCTCCCTGACCCTCAGTACCCAGTCTCTCTCTCCCTGTCCCTCAATTCCCAGTCTCTCTCTCCCCCGACCCTCAATTCCCAGTCTCTCTCCCTGACCCTCAATACCCAGTCTCTCTCTCCCTGTCCCTCAATTCCCAGTCTCTCTCTCCCTCTCCCTCAATTCCCAGTCTCCCTCTCCCTGTCCCTCAATTCCCAGTCTCTCTCTCACTGACCCTCAATTCGCAGTCTCCCTCTCCCTGTCCCTCAATTCCCAGTCTCTCTCTCACTGTACCTCAATTCGCAGTCTCCCTCTCCCTGTCCGACAATTCCCAGTCTCTCTCTCCCTG
Organism: Heterodontus francisci; assembly: GCF_036365525.1. Classification (NCBI taxonomy): domain Eukaryota; kingdom Metazoa; phylum Chordata; class Chondrichthyes; order Heterodontiformes; family Heterodontidae; genus Heterodontus; species Heterodontus francisci. Next base: position 69,735,300 of record NC_090387.1, on the reverse strand, counting down.
TCCCTCAATTCCCAGTCTCTCTCTCCCCCTGACCCTCAATTCCCAGTCTCTCTCCCTGACACTCAGTACCCAGTCTCCCTCTCCCTGACCCTCAGTACCCAGTCTCCCTCTCCCTGACCCTCAATACCCAGTCTCCCTCTCCCTGTCCCTCAATTCCCAGTCTCCCTCTCCCTGACCCTGAATACCCAGTCTCCCTCTCCCTGCCCTTCAATTCCCAAACACCCTCTCCCTGACCCTCAATACCCAGTCTCTCTCTCCCTGTCCCTCAATTCCCAGTCTCTCTCTCCCTCTCCCTCAATTCCCAGTCTCCCTCTCCCTGTCCCTCAATTCCCAGTCTCTCTCTCACTGACCCTCAATTCGCAGTCTCCCTCTCCCTCAATTCCCAGTCTCCCTCTCCCTGTCCCTCAATTCCCTATCTCCCTCTCCCTGTCCCTCAATTCCCAGTCTCTCCCTGTCCCTCAATTCCCAGTCTCTTTCTCCCTGTCCCTCAATTCCCAGTCTCCCTCTCCCTGTCCCTCAATTCCCAGTCTCCATCTCCCTCAATACCCAGTCTCCCTCTCCCTGTCCTTCAATTCCCAAACTCTCTTTCCCTGACCCACAATACCCAAACTATCTCTTCCTGACCCTCAATACCCAGACTCCCTCGCCTGACCCTCAATACCCAGTCTCCCTCTCCCTGACCCTCAGTATCCAGTCTCCCCATCCCTGACCCTCAGTATCCAGTCTCCCCCTCCCTGACCCTCAGTATCCAGTCTCCCCCTCCCTGACCCTCAGTACCCAGTCTCCCCCTCCCTGACCCTCAGTATCCAGTCTCCCCCTCCCTGACCCTCAGTACCCAGTCTCCCCCTCCCTGACCCTCAGTATCCAGTCTCCCCCTCCCTGACCCTCAGCACCCAGCCTCCCCCTCCCTGACCCTCAGTACCCAGTCTCCCCCTCCCTGACCCTCAGTACCCAGCCTCCCCCTCCCTGACCCTCAGTATCCAGTCTCCCCCTCCCTGACCCTCAGTACCCAGTCTCCCTCTCTCTACCTAAGCCTACAATCCCTTTCCACTGTCTCCCGCTTTCCCCTAATCTCCATCCTCCATCTACAGACCCCATTCCCCAGATGATCCCCACAACCCCCCTCCCTCATCCCTGCCATTTCTCTCTCCACACTGCTTTTACTCCTGGCTCTGTAAAAAATACTGGTTGTCACATCCAGTCCATTCCCTGGTCTTCCTCTTCTTCTTGACTCCATTTCCTACTCTGTAGTCTCAGTCAACTTCCACCATCTTCCCCACCTACACCTCCTCCCCCAATTCCCCTCCTGACTCTCAATTTTTCCCAGTTTCCTGTGGGGCTCGGTAGGGTGTGGGGGGTTGAGGGTAGTGTGGGGTCGGGGAAGAGTGCATCACTGAGCCAAGGCTCCTCTGTGGTAGTAGCTGGTGACATTGTGGAGCAGGGGTTAGGAGGGCACTGCAATGTCTCAAATTTTAAAGCACAAAGATTGCCCCATGCCTCATTCAAGGAGACTCCTGGGAAAACCAGAAGGATTGGCAACCCTATTCCTAAACATCATTTCTCCCTCAACCAACACCCAAAATAGATGAGCTGGTCATTTATTTTATTGCTGTTTGTGGGAACTTGCTGTGCACAAATTGGGTGCTACATTACAACAGTGACTACACTGCAAAAAGTACCTCATTGACAGCAAGGACTTTCTGAAGTTGTGACAGATGCTGTATAAAAACAAATACTTTCTGCGTGCCCATATTTATAAAAAAACATATCTTAGCCTCACTATCCTTACATTGTGCAGCACTTTGAACTGTTGTGTATTCCAGTTTGTACAGATCAGCTATTTCAGGCCAGTTTTTTTTAATTCTCTGCCATTCAAATACTTTTCTGTTCAATGCTGTTATTATTCAAGGTGACTCAGCTGAAGCCAAATGATTTTCTGAACATGTTCGTCTGATTGGATTATTCTGGAATTGGCCTATTTTTAAAGCAAGGATTGGAATTTTAAATCATTCTTGATGCCAGTTGCCTAGGCTTTGCTGATGCAAGGGAAAGTGTAGATGATTGCCTGTCAGATTCATGTTCACAATTGTTATCAACTTGTTCTGTAAGAAGAGTAAGATCATAGAATCATAGAATAGTACAGCATAGAAGGAGGCATTTCGGCCCTTCGAATCTGCACCAGCTCTTTTAAACAACAATCCAGTTAGTGCCATTCCCCCACTCTTTCCCCATATCTGTACAATTTTTTCACCTTCATGTATTTATCCAGTTCCCTTTTCAAGGCTGCTATTGAATCTGTATCCATTATCCTATCAGGCAGTGCATTCCAAATCCTACCCACTCATTCCCTAAAATGATTTTCCTTATGTCACCTCTGGTTGTTTAGCCAATCACCTTAATTTTTTTTTATTCGTTCATGGGATGTGGGCGTCGCTAACAAGGCCAGCATTTATTTCCCATCCTAAATTGCCCTTGAGAAGGTGGTGGTGAGCTGCCTTTTTGCACCGCTGCAGTCCATGGGGGTAGGTACACCCACAGTGCTGTTAGGAAGGGAGTTCCAGGACTTTGACCCAACGACAGTGAAGGAACGGTGTATAGTTCCAAGTCAGGATGCTGTGTGGCTTGGAGGGGAACCTGCAGGTGCTGGTATTCCCATGTATCTGTCGCCCTTGTCCATCTAGGTGATAGAGGTCGTGGGTTTCGAAGATGCTGTCGAAGGAGCCTTGGTGCACTGCTGCAGTGCATCTTGTATATGGTACACACTGCTGCTACTGTGCATTGGTGGGGGAGGGACTGAATGTTTGTGGATGGAGTGCCAATCAAGCGGGCTGCTTTGTCCTGGATAGTGTCGAGCTTCTTGAGTGTTGTTGGAGCTGCACCCATCCTGGCAAGTGGAGAGTATTCCATCACACTCTAACTTGTGCCTTGTAGATAGCAGACAGGCTTTGGGGAATCAGGAGGTGAGTTACTTGGTGCATGATTCCAAGCCTCTGACCTGCTCTTGTAGCCACGGTACTTGTATGGCTACTCCAGTTCAGTTTCTGATCAATGGTAACACCCAGGATGTTGATAGTGGGGGATTCAGCAATCTTAATGTCAAGGGGAGATGGTTAGATTCTCTCTTGTTGGAGATGATCATTGCCTGGCACTTGTGTGGCACGAATGTTACTTGCCACTTATCAGCCCAAGCCTGGATATTGTCCAGGTCTTGCTGCATTTCTACACAGACTGCTTCAGTATCTAAGGAATCATGAATGGTGCTGAACATTGTGCAATCATCAGCGAACATTCCCACATCTGACCTTATGATTGAAGGAAGGTCATTGATGAAGCAGCTGAAGATGGTTGGAACTAGGACACTACCCTGAGGAACTCCTGCAGTGATGTTCTGGAGCTGAGATGATTGGCCTCCAACAACCACAACCATCTTCTTTTGTGCTAGGTATGACTCCAACCACCGGAGAGTTTTCCTCCTGATTCCCATTGACTCCAGTTTTGCTAGGGCTCCTTGATGCCATACTTGGTCAAATGCTGCCTTGATATCAAGGGCAGTCACTCTCACCTCACCTCTTGAGTTCAGCTCTTTTGTCCAGCTGAGTGGCCCTGGCGGAACCCAAACTGAGTGTCACTGAGCAGGTTATTGCTAAGCAAGTGCCGCTTGATAGAACTGTCGATGACACCTTCCATCACTTTACTGATGACTGAGAGTAGACTGATGGGGCGGTAATTGGCTGGGTTGGACTTATCCTGCTTTTTGTGCACAGTACATACCAGAGCAATTTTCCACATTGCCAGGTGGATGCCAGTGTTGTAGCTGTACTGGAACAGCTTGGCTAGGGGCGTGGCAAGTTCTGGAGCACACCTCCTCAGTACTATTGCCGGAATGTTGTCAGGTCCCATAGCCTTTGCAGTATTCAGTGCCTTCAGTCGTTTCTTGATATCACATGGAGTGAATCGAATTGGCTGAAGACTGGCATCTGTAATGCTGGGGACTTCAGGAGGAGGCCGGGATGGATTATCCACTTGGCACTTCTGGCCGAAATGTATCTGCAAATGCTTCAGCCTTATCTTTTGCACTGATGTGCTGGGCTCCCCCATCATTGAGGATGGCGATATTTGTGGAGCCACCTCCTCCAGTTAGTTGTTTAATTGTCCACCACCATTCACAACTGGATGTGGCAAGACGGCAGAGCTTGGATCTGATTCGTTGCTTGTGGGATTCGCTTATCTCTGTCTATCGCATGCTCCTTATGCTGTTTGGCACACAAGTAGTCCTGGGTTGTAGCCAGTTTTGTATTCCTAACTCTGTTTGAAATGTATCCCATTTAGCACAGTAGTAATGCCACACAACACGATGGAGGGTATCCTCAATGTGAAGGCGGAACTTTGTCTCCACAAGGACTGCAGTGGTCACTCCTACCAATACTGTCATGGACAGATGCATCTGCGGAAGGCAGATTGGTGAGGACGAGGTCAAATATGTTTTTTCCCTCTGTGCCTTTCAGCCATTGGAAACAGTTTCTCTTTACTTACTGTATCTAAACCTTCATGATTTTAAACATCTCTATCAAATCTCCACTTAACCTTCTCTGCTGTAAGGAGATCAACCTCATCCCTGTAGCTATTATAGTAAATGTCTTCTGCACATCCTTCCTAAAGTGTGGTGCCCAGAACTGACACAGTACTCCAGCTGGGGCTGAACTAGTATTCTATATAAGTTTAGGTTAACTTCCTGGCTTTTGTACACTATTCCTCTATTTATAAAGCCCAGGATCACATGCTTTATTAACTGCTTTGTTAACCTGTCCTGCCACCTTCAAAGATTTGGGCACAAACACTCCCAGGTCTCTCTCTTCTTGCACTCCCTTTAAAATTGTACCAATCAGATTGTATGGCTTGTATTGTCTGTTCTCAGTCTCCCTACCAAGAACAAGAACACAAGAAATAGGAGCAGAAGTAGACCATATGACCCATCAAGTTTGCTCCACAATTTAATCTGATCATGGCTGATCTTAGACTTCAACTGCACTTTCCCGTCCACTCACCATGTCCCTTGATTCCCTGAGAGACCAAAAATCTGTATCCCTGCCTTAAATGTATTCAACAATGGAGCATCCACTGCTGTCTGGGGTAGAGAATTCCAAAGATTCACAACCCTTTGAGTGAAGTAGTTTCTCCTCATCTCAGTCCTAAATGATAGGCCGCTTATCCTGAGACTGTGCACTCGTGTTTTAGATTCCCCGACCAGTGGAAACAATCTCTCAATGTTTACCCTATCCAGCCCCTTTAGAATCTTGTGCGCTTCAATGAGATCACCCCTCATTCTTCTAAACTCCAGAGAATACAGGCCCAATTTACTCAGCCTCTCATCATCGGACAACCCTCTCATCCCGGTGACCAATTTAATGAACCTTCACTGTACTGTCTCCAATGCAAATATATTCTTTCTTCAGTGTGGAGACCAAACTGCACAGAGCACTCCAGATGTACCAAAATTTATCACCTCACACTTTTCTGCATTACAATTCATCTGCCATGTGTCCACCCATTCCACCAGCCTCTCTATGTTCTCTTGAAGTCTACATAAAATAAATATTATTTAGTAGCTGACCTCCTGTGTCCTTGCAGATGCATTGTCTGGAGTATGATTGTGAGATTCAGCTGCTAGGATTGAGTTGTTTAACCTTGCCTATCCCTTTCAGGCCATTGCTCAGAGACTCCATTAGGCAAGTAGTCTAAGTAGATGTAACTGAGGTTAATTACGGGTCAGATGGTCCAAGTCCAAAAACTTAGCAGGAAATGACATTTTTAAAACTATAACTTTTGACGCTTTATTTAAATATAGGCTGGAATTTTCCCAGGCCTGTAAGAGTGGAATCAGCGGGGGGAGGGGAGGGGGGCGTTGCGGGGGTGCAGGGGTCAGGGGTGGGGTGTGTCCATTAAATGTGAATGGGACACGTTCAAACAGAAGTACAATGTAGTTACATCGCTTTGGAATTTTACGTGTGATGGGAACTATGGCGGGCGGACTCCACACTACAACCGCAGGACATCAATTAAGATAGTTTGGATGACAATTAACTTCAATTTTATGGTGCATGCAGAATTTTAAAAATGGCTGGTTGAAGGAGGCAGCAAAGAGGTGAGAGTTCAGTGCTGTCTCTGTCAGACAGCCATACTGAGAGGCAACATGCAGTGGACGGGAGGGTGAAGAATGGAGGTCATTGTCGAACGGCGGCAGAAGTGGGGTAAAGGTGCCATCCCTAACAGGGAATGGGGGTGTGGTACTGTGAAGGTGCCATTCTGCAAGGGACACAGAGGGACAATGGCAGCTGCTCCCAAGGGAAGAGCAAGGGAAAGGCTTTGGGGGAGCTGAGCTGACAAGAACGCATAGGAGGAGAGAGCCCACCTGGCATGGGAGTGATCTACCCAATCTTCGTGCCCTGCTCCCCCGCCACCTCTCCCCCACTCCACCATGGAGGAGGAGCGGCGCAGAGGAAAGGAGGTCCAGGCACCGGTGAGGCCATAGCAGGAATGGCAAGTGTAGCAAGAGGGCCACCCTATGGATGGGCCTTCTGGAGAAGGGTGCAGAGGTACACAACAACAGCCTCCCGCATGAAGAAGGGTTTATCACCATTCGAGAGTCTACTGTACACGGCTCAACTATCTTCAGATGTCCGAGTGGCACGGTCAGCGTAGACTGAGGCTCCCCAGGGAGGCTGTCCCCACTATGCTGCAGGATGAACTGAGACCTGAGGCTTTGGTGGGCACCCAATGCTATTGGCTTTGAAGAGTACAGTGGCTCTCAACATCGACACCTCCAAATCTCAAGATCTTTCCAGCGATCCACTGGGGACATGTATAGGATCTCCCATCGGTGCATCAAGGAAGTGACCAATGCCATGTGCAAGAGGACCAGCGACTATGTGTGATACCAGGCGGACCCGGACAGTCAGGCTGAAAGGGCCATTGGGTTCAGGGCCATCGCTGGATTCTCCTTGGTGCAAGGTGTCATCGATTGCACACATGTGGCCATCAAGGCTCCCATGGAGCAGTCATTGGCTTTCATCAACAGGAAGGGCTTCCATTCCATCAATGTCCAACTGACAGCGAAAGCAGATCCTTCAGGTATGTGCACCGCTCCTGGGAAGCAGCCATGACGCCTACATATTTCGGCAGGCCCAGGTGCCAAAGCTGTTACGGCCCCCAGTGGGCCTTCAGGGATGAATTCCTGGGGACAAGGGATACCCATTGAAGATGTGGCTATTCACACCTGTGAGGAACCTTTGCAATGCAACAGAGGTTCAACACCTGCGATGAACCAACTCGAGCAACCATTGAGCAGACCATTGGGCTGCTGAAGATGAGATTTCGGTGCCTAGACCAATCTAACGGAGCCCTGCAGTATGCCCCAGCGAGGGTCTTGTGTATTATGGTGGTCAGCTGTTCCCTGCAAATTCTAGCATTGCAGAGGTTGAGGCCTTGAATAATGAGGACATAATTGATTGCCACTCCTCATGCGATGAGGAGGATGTGGAGAAGGCTGCTGAGCAGGCAGCACAAGATGAGGAATCCCCTTGCACAAGAGGCAAGGGGTGGCTCGAAACAATCTCATAGATACCCATTTCTTGGGATCCTGATGCTCTATCACAATCTGTGCAATAAAGACTCACCTTTGTCTGGACCTGCTGTCGCCTCCTTTATCTCACACTCCATTGCCTAGCACCCAGGTTCATAGCGTGCACTGACAATGCTGAGGAGCTGACCAAATGTGGCCTTCCCCAACTCTCGCAGCCCATTGAGGCTGAGACTGTAGATGACAGCTTTCAAGGCAGCAATAAATGAAGGGATGACTAACCGCAGTAAATCTAACATTTATTGAGTGGCACAACATAATAAAGTCTGAATATGTACACCCAGGTGCATCTAGGTGCTCTTCTTAATGCGCTTACCTGTGCTCCAATGAGGTACCACCCCTGCACCAGCAGCTGAGGTGGCAGCAGGCTGCTGATCGGGCTGCCCTGGAGCTTGGCATGACATTGACGGCTGTCCTCTGGCTGCCTGAGGCCTGGTGGACCCCGGTATCTTGTGGGCTCCTCCACAGGTGCAGGACCCTCCTGTGTCCTTGTGGTTGCTGGAGATGCTGGTGTCACTAGCAGAAGGGTGGAGACGCCACTGTCCATACCAGGAGTGCCCTGAGAGGAGTCCCCAGATGCAGAGGGCAGCCACTCCTCCTCCCCTGCAAGGCACACCGTTACCTCCCTGCTGACCTGAAAGGCCAAAGGACCTGGTGGAGACTCCAGATGCCTCATGTCCCTCTCATCTTGCCACTGCTGCAAAGAGCTCATGGACAAGGCAATGGCATGCAGGTTTTGAAGGGGGTTGCTAATCTATCCATGGAGGAAGTCATGCTTGCACATGCCTGAGACATTGCAGCATTCATGGGCTGGATTGTCCTCCATCATTTGCGCATAGCTGCGCATTGTCTCTGGTAGCTCCACCAGATTCTCCCTTACCTCCTGGTGTAACTCTAGCAGGAGCCATGTTGCCAACACTAGAGGCACGTCATCAGCCTGGGGCTCAGCATGGGCCAGGCTTCCCACAGTCCTCCAACTGTCAGTGGCCTCGGCTGTCACAGCCTCTGTCAGGTGTCGGGCACATGTGTAATGTGCTCACCAGCTTGTCATCCTGAATCTAATTGTGAATGCATACCCACTGATGTGAGAGTATCTGTGCTGGTGGAAGGTGCAGGTGAATGATGTGACGCCGCACCGTCTGAGGATCCCTCCTCCTCCCTGTTTTCTGCAGCTGCGTGTCCTTTGGGATTACTGAGTCCTGCATGAGAAAGCACAAACATTTAGGGATTAAGACTTCACATCTCCTCACCCCAAACATGATTGATGTGGAGCTCCATATGTCCAGTGGTAGCCAGATGAGCACCATGACTCATATATAACGAAGTCAGTCTGGAAGGCAGAGCATATATAGACCTGTTAAGGCACAAGCGCATAATGCAAGGCTGGATTGCATCTATTTTAACACAAGGAGTCTTACAAGTAAGGCAGATGAATTGAGGGCATTGATTAACACATGGGAATATGATATTATTGCTATCACAGAGACGTGGTTGAGGGAAGAGCAGGACTGGCAGCTCAATATTCGAGGGTATAGAATCTTCAGGCATGACAGTGGGACAGTGTAAAAGAGGAGGTGGCATTGCACTATTGATCAAGGGGTCAATTACTGCAGTAAGGAGGGATGATATCTTAGAAGGTTCCTCAAATGAGGTCATATGGGTAGAACTTAAAAACAAAAGGGGGCAATCACTTTGCTGGGAGTGTACTACAGGCCTCCAAATAGTCAGGGAGAGATAGAGGAGCAGATATGGAGGCAAATCTCAGAGAGGTGTAAAAATAATAGGGTAATAATAGTCGGGGATTTCAACTTCCTCAATATTAACTAGGATAGTCTTGGTGCAAAAAGCTTAAAGGGGGTGGAATTCTTAAAATGCATCCAGGAGAGCTTTTTGAGCCAGCACGTAGAAAGTCCTACAAGAGAAGGGGCAGTACTGGACCTAATCTTAGGGAATGAAGCCAGACAAGTGTTAGAAGTGTCAGTGGGGGAACATTTCGGGGATAGTGACCATAACTCTGTAAGATTTAAGGTAGTTATGGAAAAGGACAAAGACGGATCAGAAATAAAGGTACTGAATTGGGGAAGGCCGATTTCAATATGATAAAACAGGATCTGGCCAAAGTGGACTGGGAGCAGCTACTTGTAGGAAAGTCTACATCAGACCAGTGAGAGTCATTCAAAAAGGAAATAGTGAAAGTTCAGGGCCAACATGTTCCCGGAACCATGAGGGGTAGGACCAACAAGTCCAGGGAACCCTGGATGTCAAGGGATATAGAGGATTGGATAAGGAAAAAAAAGGAGGCTTATGGCAGATTCAAAGCGCTGAAAACAGCGGACGCCCTAGAGGAGTATAGAAAGTGTATGAGGGTATTTAAAAAAGTAATTAGGAGAGCGAAGAGGGGACATGAAAAAACACTGGCAGACAAGCTAAAGGAAAATCCCAAGGCGTTTTATAAGTATATTAAGGGCAAGCGGAAAACCAGGTAAAGAGTGGGCCTATTAGGGGCCAAAGTAGCAATTTGTGTGTGGAGCCGGAGGACATAGGTGAGGTTTTAAGTGATTACTTTCCACCAGTGTTCACTATGGAGAGGGATGATGTAGGTGTAGAGATCAGGGAGGGGGATTGTGATATACTTGAACAAATTAGCATTGAAAGGGAGGAGGTATTAGCGATTTTAGTGGGCATAAAAGTGGATAAATTCCCAGGCCCAGATGAGATGCATCCCAGGCTGTTATGTGAGGCAAGGGAGAAGATTGCAGGGGCTCTGACACAAATTTTCAAATCCTCTCTAGCCACGGGAGAGGTGCTAGAGGACTGGAGGACAGTGAATGCGGTACCATTATTGAAGAAGGGTAATAGGGATAAGCCAGGTAACTACAAGCCAATGAGTCTAACATCAGTGGCAGGGAAACTATTGGGAAAAATTCTCAGGGACAGGATTAATCTCCACTTGGAGAGGCAGGGATTAATCAGGGATAGTCAGCATGGCTTTGTCAGGGGGAGATCATGTCCAACAAATTGGATTGCATTTTTCGAGGAGGTGACTAGAGGTGTAGATGAGGGTAAAGCAGTTGATGTAGTCTACGTGGACTTCAGGAAGGCTTTTGATGAGGTCCTGCATGGGAGATTAGTTAAGAAGGTAAGAGCCCATGGGATCCAGGACAATTTGGCAAATTGGATCCAAAAATTAGCTTAGTGGCAGGAGGCAGAGGGTTGTTTTTGCGATTGGAAGCCTGTGACCAGTGGTGTACCATAGGGATCGTTGCTGGGATCCTTGCTTTTTGTAGTGTACATTAATGATTTAGATGTGAACATAGGAAGTATGATCAGCAGGTTCGCAGATGACACGATAATTGGTGGTGTTGTAAATAGTGAGGAGGAAAGCCTTAGATTACAGGACGATATAGATGGGCTGGTAAGATGGAAAGAGCAGTAGCAAATGGAATTCAATCCTGAAAAGTGTGAGGTGATGCATTTTGGAAGGACTAACAAGGCAAGGGAATATACAATGGATGGTAGGACCCTAGGAAGTACAGAGGGTCAGAGGGACCTTGGTGTACTTGTCCATAGATCACTGAAGGTAGCAGCACAGGTAGATAAGGTGGTTAGGAAAGCATATGGGATACTTGCCATTATTAGCCGAGGCATAGAATATAAGAGCAGGGAGGTTATGATGGAGCTGTATAAAATGCTGGTTATGCCACAGTAGGAGTACTGTGTACAGTTCTGGTGGCCACACTATAGGAAGGATGTGATTGCACTGGAGAGGGTGCAGAGGAGATTCACAAGGATGTTGCCTGGGCTGGAGCATTTCAGCTATGAAGAGAGACTGGATATCCTAGGGTTGTTTTCCTTAGAGCAGAGAAGGCTGAAGGTGGATCTGATTGTGGTATACAAAATTATGAGGGGCATAGATAGGGTAGATAGGAAGAAACCTTTTACCTTAGCAGAGGTGTCAATAACCAGGGGGCATAGATTTAAGGTAAGGAACAGGAGGTTTAAAGGGGATTTGAGGAAAAATATTTTCATCCAGAGGGTGGTTGGAATCTGGAAGACACTGCCTGAAGGGGTGGTAGAGGCAGGAACCTTCACAACATTTAACAAGTATTTAGATGCGCACTTAAAACGCTATAGCTTACAAGGCTACGAGCCCAGTGCTGGGAAATAGTATTAGAATTGACAGGTGCTTAATGGTCAGCACAGACACGATGGGCCAAAGGGCATGTTTCTGTGCTGTATAACTCTATGACTCTATAAATCGCCCAGATGCACCCTTGTGCCCCTGTACTCGGTCACTCACTCTCTTGCATTGACACTGCTGTCTAGCCATTCACAATCACTCGGCTGCCTTGCAATTCAGCCAGTTGCAGCGCCTCCTCTTCTGCAGGGCTCAGAGTACCAAAGTCCAGGAGCCTTTAGCAGTCTTGCCCTTACTTTATTATGTGTGCCTGTTTCTCCTACAAGCATAAGAAGGAACACGGTTAGTTTCCCCACAAAGACTAGCACAACACTTATGCTGGTGGCAGCCCTTTGGCCCATGATGGGGGCCCATGGATGCCTCCTCCATATATCTGCTCTCCAAAGATGGATGCCACATCTTGCTGAGATGCAGCATTCACCTGAAAGGATATGCTGTTCCCTCAGCCTCTTGCCACTGACTGGGTGGTCACTCCCTCCCCATCTAGCACACCATCTCGCATTGCCACACGCAAGCCCCAAAGAGGAAACCGGTATGGAGAACTCACCTTGGTGGAACGGAGGAGGTCATTGGCCCTCTTGTGGCACTACTCCCAAGTTAGGAGCATGACCCCACAGCTGCTGACCTCCTCTGCAACATCTGTCCGGGCTTGCTTGGTCACGTGGGGCCCTCTCCTCCTCCCATCCCTTGGGAAGAGGACCTCCTGCTTTGTCATTGCAGCCTGGAGGAGACCCTTCAGGGAGGCATCACTGAACCGGTGTCTTCCCTCTGCCATGGTGGCTGCAGCCTCCCAGTCAGCTTCTTGGGTCTTCTCTTCTGGAGTAGGTGTGCAGGGGTCTTCTGTCCTGGTGGAGGGGTCTTCTGCAATGTTTGATATAAAGTAGCCTGCCTTTGTGTCATGTGATGCTGTCATTGGTGCCTCATTGCCAGCCCCTGCGCCTTAATTGGACGGGACCTGCGCCTCCAGTTAATTAATTGGCTGGCCACCACATGATCATATTCAGCCAGCCACATAACGCTCGAGCCGAAGCGGGACCCGCTTTTGGTGCCGCCAACTGGACTAGTGGCCTCCAAACCAAATTCAGCCCATAATTTCTGACAGCTGATGAATGTGTACCAAATGCTAATTTTTTTATATTGATAGATAATGGGAAGTCTATCGGAGACGGTGCTTTGGTGATTTAGTATCCTTTGCTTTGAAATAGATGGTCATAGATTTCTGGTGTTGGCTGCGCTCTCATTGGGACAATACAGAGTTGAGGCACTTGAGTTCTGATGAAAGGTCACTGACCTGAAACATTAACTCTGCTTCTATCTCCACAGATGCTGCCAGATCTGCTGAGTTTTTCCAGCACTTTCTGTTTTTGTTTAACTTGAGGAAGATCTTTGAATGTTCAGTCATATTTTATCCCACTTATACCAAGATAATTGATAATGTAGGATCTCAAAAGCCACATTGTGCTTGTGCCCGATATCACATTTTGGGTTCCATACACATTACATACACAACATATCTATGTTATGTTTGACCAGAACTCCTTATTTAGAACAGAGTAAACTTAGAAGCTAATGAGCTGTCTGTGGCTTTTCAATGAGAAAGGAAGCATTGTAGTCTTTGCTCCATAACAGCATATGTGTCTGCTCAGGCTGCAGGCTTTGAAGGTATTGATCTTCTAGTCAGTCACATGCCTTCAAGAAACGATACACTATATTAAATCGCACTTAATGTAAACTGATGTCTCTGTTCCCAATGTGATGCACTAAATCATTTCTGGTCTTTGGAATATAAAATTATTAAATATCACAGCTACAGGGATCCATCAGTTTTAACCGGACTGGATTGTCCTAATCCATGCTCAGATATGCATATTCATCTGTAGAGTTTATCTTATTGAGTTTAAAATGTTACAAGCAGGTGAGAAAGGTGTCTAGTGGTCCCTCTCAGCCTTCACCTGGTCTTACTGTAACAGGGTTTTATTTTTTAAACACACTGTGTTTTAGCTCCCCCTTGGTGAATCCTTGTTCACCGCTTTTCAATTATACGGCAAAGAAACCAGCACAAACAGGCTTTCTTAGGTTTAAAGAAGAAAAGTTGAAATTTATTAAACTTAAACTTAAACTCTAATCCGGTTGACGCCTACGGATACACGATGCGCCCACGCAAGCATGCATACGCAATACACACATGCGAATGGAGACAAAAAAGAGCAGAAGAAATTAAGTGGAAAAGTTTGAGGCAATATCTGAAGAGTTTTTGTTACAGTTCTTCGAGCTCGCTGTAGAGTCCTTGATTGTAGGTAGATCTTGCTTTTCATTGGGGCCCAGTATTCTTCTTAAACCTTGTTCACTGCAGGAGACTTTTCTCTCTTGGGGTTCATGTGTCTTCAGTGGATTCAGAGGCTTGTGAGAAAGAGATGGAAGCAGACAGGAGAGATCTTCTCTGTCCAGGAGCTAACAGTCTTTCTGAGTTCAAACTCTCTGTGGCCAAATCAAAGGAAAACCCTGGAACAGCCAGTTAGTCATGTGACCAGCTGGTCTAACCAGTCCTGGCCCTTGTGGATTGTATCCTCCTTAGCAGGCCCTGGAATGTGCTTCCTCACCTTCGATGTCCATTAGTATGTAAATGTTTTTTTCTAGCCATGGCTGATCTGTTGAACAACCTTTCCTCGCTCCAACAGCAGTTAAAAATCAATGTTCATGACAAAATTGATGTATCTCATTCTTGGCAGGTGGGGACCTGGCATGACACCTTCACACCCAGCAGAATGAAATGTGATTTGAGAAAAGTGCATTTCATTAAAAAGGTCAGTAGAAAATATAAGATACAGAAAAAAACCCATGCATTTCCCTCATTCATTTCCATTCATTCATAAACTCTAAAACTTAATACAGCCTGTCTTTTCTTGGTTCCTGTGCTGCTTTAATTGCTCCCTTTGTGGCATCCCAGTAAACATGTGGTTTTTGGGGAAGTTTTTTTTCAGTTTGCCCATTTCCATGACTGCGTAGGGTCTTTGTGATGGTTAAGTTTCGTTTGAGACCCGGGACAGGGCATCTGCGATAATGTTACTTTTCCCTGCGATGTGGGTAATTTTTAAATGGGTAGGGTTGTCCAAGTAGGCTCCATCGAAACAGCCTGGCATTTTGGGCCTTAAACTTCTCCACAAAAGTCAGGGGATTATGGTCACTATAAACCATCGTCTCCCTGTATTCGTTCTGCACATAGATGCTGAAGTGCTGGAGAGCTAGCAACATCCCCAGCGTCTCCTTTTCAAGGGCCCTCAACCGTGTCCGGCCCATTCCCGCACCTCTACCCTCACCCCTTCCCCTCCCTCCCAGAACTGTGACAGGGTTCCCCTTGTCCTCATTTTTCACCCCACCAGCCTCCATATCCAAAGGATCATCCTCCGCCATTTCCGCCACCTCCAGCGTGATGCCACTACCAGTCGCATCTTCCCCTCCCTTCCCCTGTCAGCATTCCGAAGGGATCGTTCCCTCCGCGACACCCCGGTCCACTCCTCCATTACCCCCACCACCTCGTCCCCGTCCCCGTCCCATGGCACCTTCCCCTGCAATCGCAGGAGGTGTAATGCCTGCCCATTTATCTCCTCTCTCCTCACTATCCCAGGCCCCAAACACTCCTTTCAGGTGAAGCAGCGATTTACTTGTACTTCTTTCAATGTAGTATACTGTATTCGCTGCTCACAGTGTGGTTTTCTCTACATTGGGGAGACCAAGCGCAGACTGGGTGACTGCTTTGCGGAACACCTCCGCTCAGTCCTCAAGCAGGACCCTGAGCTTCCGGTTGCTTGCCATTTCAACACTCCCCCCTGCTCTCATGCTCACATCTCTGTCCTGGGATTGCTGCAGTGTTCCAGTGAACATCAACGCAAGTTCGAGGAACAGCATCCCATCTACCGATTAGGCACACTACAGCCTGCCGGACTGAACATTGAGTTCAATAATTTCAGAGCATGACAGCCCCCCATTTTACTTTCATTTTTAGTTATTTTTTTCTTCCTTTTTTTTTACATTCTTTTTTTTGCATTTAGTTCATGTCATCTTAGTTTGTTCAGTTTGCTTACCCACTGTTTTTTTTCAGGTTTGCACTTGCTGCTGTTCAATATTCAGTGTATTAACAGCTAATCTGTACTATTGCTTTGTCTTTCAACACACCATTAACATATTATTTGCCTTTGCTCCGTGACCTTTTGGTCAGCTATGTGTGGCCTGGTCCAATCTAGACCTCCTTTGTTATCTCTTGCCCCACCCCCACCTCACTTGCTTATAACCTGTGACTTTTCTAATGTCAGTTCCGATGAAGGATCACTGACCCGAAACGTTAACTCTGCTTCTCTTTCCACAGATGCTGGCAGACCTGCTGAGTGGTTCCAGCATTTCTTGTTTTTGTCTCCTTTTCTATGGTGGAGTACTTTTTCTGGTGCCGATTTAGCTTTTTGGACAAGTACCCTACCGATCTCTCAATGCCTGTATATCATCCTGGAGCAGGACAGCACCTACCCATAGGTCGCCTGTGTCAACCGCCACTTTAAAGGGTTTATCGAAGTTGGGAGCTGCCAGGACCGGTTTGTTCGTCAATATGGCCTTTAGCCTCTCGAAAGCAGTTTGGCACTTTTCTGACCACACCACCTTCACTTTTTTCTGCAGTAAGTCGGTTAGTGGGGCAGCTATAGTGCTGAAATTTGGAGCGAATTTGCGGTAAAATCCACACATCCCCAGGAAGCGCATGATTTCCTGTTTTGAGGTAGAGGCAGGGAATTCTGCCAATGCTTGTACTTTTGCTGCCCTGGGTAGCACTCGCCCCTGTCCTACCATATGTCCGAGATAGGTCACTAAGGCCTTAGTGAACTCACTCTTGGCGAGGTTTACTACCAGGTGGGCTGCCTGCAATTGTTGGAATAGGGGGTCTAATTGGGCCAAGTGATCTCCCCAGGTTTCGCTGTATACCAGCAGATCATCTATGTATACCACACAATTGAATAGGCCAGCCACCACCCCGGTCATCAGTCTTTGGAAGGTGGCTGGGGCAGTCTTTAGCTCAAAAGGCATTACTCAGCAGTGAAGTAGGCCATCTGGGGTGAAAAACACAGATATCTCCTTGGCTTGGGGGGTTAAGGGAACATGCCAATATCCCTTTAGTAAATCTATTTTTGTGATGAAGGTGGCATTCCCTACTCTATCAATGCAGTCCTCCAGGTGGGGAATGGGATAGGAGTCCGCTCTGGTCACTGCATTGACTTTCCTGTAATCAATACAGAGCCGGGTAGAGCCATTGGGCTTGGGCACTAGCTGGGGAACTCCAGCTGCTCTGGCTGGGCTTAATCAGGTTGTTGACTCGCATGTACCTAATTTCCTCCTGAACCTGGGCCAGTTTCTGGGAGTCCATGCGGTAAGGGGTCTGTTTAATGGGGGGGGTCTCTCCCACCTCTATCTCATGTAAAGTTGTACACCCTGGTGTGTCCTTGCATACTTCCTTATTGGTGGCAAGCAGCCTGGCCAGGGCTCCTCTTTGTTCCACCTCTAAATAGGAGAGTGCAGGTTATTTAACACTTTGGTGTTGGTCAATCGGGCAGGAGGGGGTTCAATGTAGGGGTCCCCCAAGCCTTCCGCTAGCTCGCCCCCATGGTCCTGATCATTCCTTTCCTCCCGGACTATCTGACAGACCTGTGCCTGTCTGTCCCCTTCCCGGCTGTGATATTGCTTTAACATGTTAATGTGGCACTGCCTCGATTTTTTTCCTTCGATCTGGGGTGTCGATTAAATAATTTACCTGGCTGATTCTTTTTGCCACTGAACCGGGCTTTCAGGGGTTGGCCCTGAATCAGGAGTAATACCAATACATAGTCCCCAGGCCGAAAGGTTCTATCTTTGGCACGTTTATCAGCCTCCCTTTTCATAGCTGACTGAGAGGCCTTGAGGTGTTCCTGAGCCACTGCGCAGACCCTCGTGAGCCGCTCCCAGAATGTGGAAATGTAGTCCAACATATGTGACTCACCCCATGCCCCAAAAACCTCTCTTTGACTAGTTTCAGGGGGCCTCTCACCTCGTGCCCATAAACTGGTTCAAAGGGGCTAAAATTGGTGGACTCTGCAAATCCTGGTGGCAAACAGGAAGAGTCCTAGCCCTTTGTTCCAGTCATGGGGGTACTCATAGCAGTAGGCCCTGATCATTGTCTTTAGGGGTTGGCGGTACCGTTCTAATACCCCTTGGGACTGGGGGATGGTAGGCTGAGGACTTTAGTTGGGTTATGCCCAGGTTGCACATGCCTTTTTGAAATACTCCAGACTTGAAATTAGTGCCCTGATCTGTCTAGATTTCGATCGGCAGGCTATAGCGAGTAAAGAATTGGGTTTGCCCATCGACCACCACCTTTGCAGAGATAGTTTGTAGGGCAGTGGCCTCTGGGAATCGGGTAGCGACATCCATGATGGTGAGGAGATGCTGGTGGCCCTCCTGGTTTTCGGTAGGGGTCCCACACAGTCCACCAGCACTCAGCTGAAGGGTTCTCCTAACACCGGTACAGGACTTATGGGTGCAGGTTTCCCTGTAGCTTGGGGTTTCCCCTCAACCTGGTACATGTGGCAACTCCTGCAGTACTCCACCACATCTTAGTGGAGTTTTGGCCAGTTAAACTGCTGTCTTATGTAGGCTTTGGTCTTTCATATACCAGCATGTACAGCCACTGTTGTCTCCTGGGCCCTTCTTAATATTTCTCTCCGGTACCTCTGCGGCACCACTAACTGGTGAACTACTGTCCTTTCCTTGCTCTCAGGTCTGTGAAGAGAACTCCATTTCCTCATCAGTATCTCATTTTTTAAATCGCAGCAATCAGGGACTCCCTCTTCTTCACTTTCAGACTGGGCAGCCTGTGCTAACTCTTGCAATACTGGATTGGCTCGCTAAGCCTCAGCTAGGGAAAATCCATTTAATTCATTCCCTGGGTTTCCTAACTTTCCAAAGAAAATCTCAGACAGACAGACCTCATGGTCATCTGCCTGCAGTGTTAATTCAGACTCCTCTCGGGGAGCTGGTTTGATCATGGCCTGATTCACTACACATTCAGGGAAACTGCAGGGGTCTGTCTCCTGCCACGGCTCTGTCTCTCTGACCTTCTGCAGTCTTTCTTTCACCACTGGGGGGTGGGGGTTTACCACCTCACCCCCGCCAGATCATTACCTAGCAGCAGGTCAACCCCGTCCACAGGCAAACTTATGGTCCTCGATCCCATAGCGAGGTCGCACTCTAGATGCACCTGGTGTACAGGTACAGGTATACACTGCCCTTCAATACCATTCACCACCATTCTGGTGTTCACTGCACTCTCTGGGGGAAAGGTCAGGCCTTTTCCCAGCAAAAGGGATCTCGTGGCCCATTGTGTCTCTGAGAATCACTATGGGCTTGCTTGCTCCACTTGAGGGGTATGGGGTTACTTTCCCTTCAGCCACAAAACCCTGATAACCTTCAGGAATCTTATTAAATTTTCCTGCACTTGCAGCCGTAAGCTTCCTGGGTCTCACTCCTACTGCAGTTAAAGCCACAGCTTGTTCTGCTGTGCTTTCTATCAGGTTCCCGTCTTCACTGAGCGGGTGTGCCCTGATTAACCCTACAGGTTTTCCCTTTACTTTCCAGCAGTGAACTTTTACATGCCCTGCTTTATTACAATGGAAGCACACAGGTCTCTGGGTCTCGCTCCTGCTCACAGCACTTTCCTTTTTAGCTAGAGGAGGGTCCCCTGTGTCTCCTGCTTTTCTTTCTCTCCCAAGACTGCTTGGGCTCCTATCACCTTCACACCCTTTGTCCTTTTTGGATTTGTGGGGGTGACTAGGAAAGGTTCTCCCCTGGGAAACCGACTTATAAATTAAAACAAACTCATCGGCCAGAACGGCCACTTGCTGGGTTCTCTGAACCCGCTGCTCCTCTACATGTGTCTTTATGGAGAGTGGGAGGGAGTGTTTAAATTCCTGTAACAGAATTACTTCCCTGAGATTCTCATAGCTGAGCTGTACTGAAAGAGCCCTCAGCCACTTGTCAAAAGCCAGCTGTTTACTTCTTTCAAACTCTAGATAAGTTTGAATAACTTGCTCCTTGAGGTTTCTAAACTTTTTGTGATAGGCTTCGGGTACTAATTCATATGCCCCGAGGATAGCATTTTTGGTCCGTTCATTATTTGATGAACTCTCATCTGGCAACAGGGAATAAACCTCATGCACTTTTCCAGTTAACTTGCTTTGCAGTAGAAGAGGCCAGGTCTCAGCTGGCCATTTTAGCTGCCTTGCCACTTTCTCAAAAGACACAAAAAATCCTTCTACATCCTCCCTCATTGAATTTTGGAATTAGTTGAGCTAGTTTTAACAGTTCTGTACCCAGCCCTGTATTATGCTCCTCCATATTGGCCATGCTTTCACTGGGGTTACTCTGTCACCCCCTAGTTAACTCAAGTCGTCTTAGCTCTCTTTCTTCACCTTCTTTCTGGAAGGTTATTTCTCTCTCTCTCTCTCTATCCTGCCTCTCTCTATTTCTTTCCCTTTCCTCAAATTCAAGTTTCCTCTGTTGCCATTGTATCTTTGCTAACAATGCCCTGTCAGAGTCTGCTTCTAACCCTGTTTCTGCTTCTTCAGATTCAAGGGAAAAATGGTTGGCCACTAGAGTTAGGAGTTCAGACTTCCTAGCCTTGCGACGTACAGTGATCCCACACTGCTCAGCCATCTTCCTCAACTCCTCCATCGACAGTGCTTTTAACTTATCCCAAGTTATTTCACCCTGGCTTGGGGAGCTACTCGCTTCAGTTGCAGACATATTCGTATTTAAGCACACATAACCACAAGAAAACCTGTATTGAAATCTTGCTCTTTTTCTTTGATTGGAAACAATTTGGCTTCCCACTTCCAAATTCTCTCGTTTGTCTGTGGGTCAAATCCTGGACGAGCCCCCAAATTCCTGTTACGCCCAGGTGAGAAAGGTGTCTAGTGGTCCCTCTCAGCCTTCACCTGGTCTTACTGTAACAGGGTTTTATTTTTTAATCACACTGTGTTTTAGCTCCCCCTTGGTGAATCCTTGTTCACCACTTTTCAATTATAAGGCAAAGAAACCAACACAAACAGGCTTTCTTAGGTTTAAAGAAGAAAAGTTGAAATTTATTAAACTTGAACTTAAACTCTAATTCGGTTGACACCTACAGATACACGATGCGCCCATGCAAGCATGCATATGCGATACACACATGCAAATAGAGACAGAAAAGAGCAGAAGAAATTAAGTGGAAAAGTTTGAGGCAATATCAGAAGATCTTTTGTTACGGTTCTTCGAGCTCACTGTAGAGTCCTTGATTGTAGGTAGATCTTGCTTTTCAGTGGGGCCCAGTATTCTTCTTAAACCTTGTTCACTGCAGGAGACTTTTCTCTCTTGGGGTTCATGTGTCTTCAGTGGATTCAGAGGCTTGTGAGAAAGAGATGGAAGCAGACAGGAGAGATCTTCTCAGTCCAGGAGCAAACGGTCTTTCTGAGTTCAAACTCTCTGTGGCCAGTTCAAAGGAAAACCCTGGAACAGCCAGTTAGTCATGTGACCAGCTGGTCTAACCAGTCCTGGCCCTTGTGGATTGTATCCTCCTTAGCAGGCCTTGGATTGCGCTTCCTCACCTTCGATGTCTGTTAGTACGTGAATGTTTTTTTCCAGCTACGGCTGATCTGTTGAACAAGTCATTTCCTCGTTCCAACAACAGTTAAAAATCAATGTTAATGACAAAATTGATGTGCCCCATTCTTGGCAGGTGGGGGCCTGCATGACGTAAAGCAGAAATTCCTTCAGCTAAAAGTTACGGGAGGGAAATGCTCTTCTCGATAACAGCTCTGCTCCTGTAATTCCCTCTTATTGTATTTCCCTCTGAATCCACAGCCTCATTCTTTGAAGGGTTTCAATAGTGATGATGCTGATTGGTTAACCAGTCATGAACAGACTTGCACATCCTATAAGGACATTTGAATTTGAAGGAGGCAGCAAGCGTTCAATCTAAAATATGGTTTGAGAGCTCTCCAGAAGGCAATTTTAGTTACTGTTCGATAATCCTTGTTAAAGGAGCTCCCTGATTTTCAAGCATCGAATCTCATGATCCTATCACACACTACTGATGGGTGTGGTACAGACCAAGCACGTGTTAGTACATGATGAGGCGGCGGGGCTAACATTTCATAAAGGGGAGAGCTCCCTTATGGTTTCATTATCTGCAATCCTCCATTAGAGATAAGGAATTATTTTGTCATTCCTTATCAATCAGAAGAGCATTTCCAAGTCGAGCTTCCACCTCAGGACAAAAACTGCCAGAGGCAGCCCTGTATAAATTCTACTTTTATTAACGTGCAGTTTGAATATTTGAGCCATGCAAGACAACAATAAGTTAGCTGGCACAGTAAATAGTGTAGATTTATGCAGAAAGTTCCGAACGACCATCGATAGATGTGAGTGGGCAAAACAGTGGCAGATGGAGTTCAACATGAGGAAGTGTGAGATCATCCACTTTGGACATAGGAAAGATAGATCAGAGTATTTTCTAAATGGTGAGAGGCTGGGAGCTGTGGAGGAGCAGAGAGATTTGAAGGTCTAAGTACAGAAATCACTAAGAGCTAGTGGTACAAAAACTAATTTAAGAATGTTGGCTTTTATCTCAAAAGGGCTGGGGTACAACAGGATTGAAGTTATGTTGCAACTGTACGGAGCTCTGGTTAGACTCCAGCTGGAGTACTGTGGTCAGTGCTGGGCACTGCCTCTCGGGAAGTTATATTGACCTTGGAGGGGGTGCAGTGCAGATTCACCAGAATGAAACTGGGCTAAAAGGATTAAATTATGGGGATGAATTGCATAAACTCAACTTGTATTCCTTCAAATATAGAAGATTAAGGGATGATGGAATTGAGGCATTTAAGATGATTAAAGGAATTGACAGAGTAGATAGAGAAAAAACTATTTCATCTGGTGGAACAGTCCTGAACAAAGGGACATAACCTTAAAAATAGAGCTAGGCCATCTAAGGGCAATGTCAGAAAGCACTTTCAAATTGAGCCTGTATCACCATTCATTTAGATATTGTCTAATCCCTCTTCTAACACTATCCACCTGGTTGGGCCCCATATACCTTTGGTTAGCAAAAGTTATCAATGTCAGATTCAAATGATTAATTGAGCTAACACCGACTGCTTTTTGTGAGAGTTCCACACTTCTATCACCCTTTCTGTGAAGCAGAGTTTCCTAACTTCTCTCTTAAATGGCCAACTCTAATTCAACCATATTCACAAAGGGTAGTGGAAATCTGAAACTCTCTCCCCCAAAAAGCTGTTGAGGTTTAGTCAATTGAAAATTTCAAAGCTGATTTGTTAGACAAAGGTATTAAGAAATAGGGAACCAAGGTAGGTAGCTGACATTAAAATACAAGTCAGTCATGATCTCATTGAATGGCGGAAAAGGCTTGAGGGACTATTCCTGTTTCTATGAAAATGCAGCACCTGGTCTACCATATTTGGAGGTAATTTTTTGTTGTGGTTTTACAGTAGTGGATGTGGTTTGGATGATGCATTCCTAAAGATAATATGATAGAATGGCATGGTGGTGAATATACCAACATGCTTTACCATGGCATGGGAACAGATGTAGGCCATTCATCCCCTCAAGCCTGCACCACGTTGGCTCCAGATCCCTTAAAAGCCTTGGATAGCAAAAACCAATCAATCCCCAATTTTAAATGATTAATTGAACTCGCATCTACTGCTTTTTGTGAGAGTTCCAGACTTCTACCATCCTTTGTGTGAAGTAGTGTTCCCAAACTTCTCTCTTAAATGGCCTAACTTTGATTTAAAAGTTTGCCTCCTTGTTCCAGACGCCCTCACTAGCGGAAAAAGCTCTACATTCTATATTCCAAGTGATACAAGCCTAGTTTAAATAATCTCTCCTCATAACTTAATCCTTGGAGTCCTGGTAACATTCTGGTGAATCTGTACTACACTCTTTCCAAGGCTAATATAGCCTTTCTAAGATGCAGTGCCCAAAACTGTACACAATACTCCAGATGTGGTCTAACCAGGGCTTTGTATAGCTGTACCAAACCATTAACATACATTAACCTTTTTTTTGTACCTGGACACTATCTTTTAGTGATCTGTATACCTGGACCTCTAAATCTAGCTTTGCACTATTTAAAAATTACTCGAATGTATTCTTTTTTGGTCCAAACCTTACACCTACCTGAGTTGAAATCCATCCAGCACAGTTTTGCCCATTCACTTAATCTATCAATGTCTCTTTGTAATTTTATGCTCCTGTCTACACTGCTTACTATACCGCCAATCTTTGAATCATCGGTAAATTTAGATATATGCCTTTGATAAATACAATAAATAGTTGAAGCCCTAGCACAGATCCTTGTGGGACACCACTAGTCACTTCCTTCCAGTTCAAGTACTTTCCCATTATCACTACTCTCTGTCTCCTGCCGCCTAAACAATCTCCTAACCCAAGTCAACAATTTCCTAGCATTCCATGAGCTTTAATTTTAGCTAACAATCCCTTATGTGGAACCTTATTGAAGACCTTCTAGAAGTCCATATAAAATACATCCATAGACATTCCCCCGTCTACTCTTAAAAAAAACAAATAGGTTTGTAGATATGATCTATCCTTTACAAATCCATATTGTCTCTCTCTAATCAGATCAAATTTCTCTAAGTGCTCAGTCACTCTGTCCTTCATTTATAAATTCCAATAACTTCCCCACACCAGATGTTAAACTAATAAGTCTATAATTTCCTCATTTTTCTCTCCCACCTTTCTTAAATAATGGGGTTGTACTTGCAATTTTCCAACATAAAGGGCACATTCCTGAATTGTGAAAGCTTTGGAAGATTGTGGCTAAAGCACCTGCAATTTGCTCACCTACTTCCTTTAAAACACTAGGGTGGAAACCATCAGGTCCTGGGATTTGTCAGCCTATAGTGCCATTATTTTTCCTAATACAGTTTCTTGCTTACATGAGCATTAGTGAGTTCCTGTTCTTGCTTCATTATTAGTTGCCCTGGAATGTCTGGTATATGGTGAAAGACTGGTACAAAGTAATTATTCAACGTGCAGAATTTAAGGGGGTGACTATAGAAGCAGACAGGCGTGAAAATCCATGACACTGGCCAATGTGCCAGTTTGCTGGTACCATCCCGCCCCGGGTTATTTTCCCAGAAGTGGGATTGGGGCTGGAAGGGCTATCAGCCCATAAGAGGCAAATAGCGAATTAAGGTAGGTGACAAACCAATTAAGGCCAATTACCAGAAGCCAACTGGCGTTGAGAACAGGCCAGCTGCCTGGAGGCAGCCTCCAGACAGCAGACCGCGGGGGTCAGCATTCCACGTAGGCCTTGAAGTCTTCCCCGCCTACCTAGCCTTAGCTGCAGCCATGGGCCGTCCTGTGCATGGTGTCCCCCTCCACAGCGGTGACACGGCTGCTGTGGCCTTTTTTTAATTTACAAATTATAAATGTTTGCAGAATAATAGAAATTTACAGGATGGAAGGCAGCCATTTGGCCCATCATGTCTGTGCCAGCCGACCAGGAGCCATCCAGCCTAATCCCACTTTCCAGCTCTTGGTCCGTAGACTTGTAGGTTACAGCACTTCAAGTGCATATCCAAGTATCTTTTAAATCCCCTCTAAACCTCCTACTTCTTATCCTAAGTCTATTCCCCCTGTTTATGGACCCCTCAACCAAGGGAAATAGGGTCTTCCTATCCACTCTATCTATACCCCTCAATTTTATACACTTCAATTAAGTCTCCCCTCAGCCTCCTCTGTTCCAAAGAAAACTACCCGAGTCGATCCAATCTTTCCTCATAACTAAAATTCTCCAGTCCAGGCAACCTCCTCATAAATCTCCTCTGTACCCTCTCTAGTGCAATCACATCTTTCCTATAGTGTGGTGACCAGAACTGCACGCAATTTGACAGCTAGTGTCTTGGACTGTTCCTGCATAACCTCCCAGCTCTTACATTCTATGCATCAGCTAATAAAGGCAAGTATCCCGTATGCCTTCTTGACCACCTTATCTATTTGTCCAGCCACCTTCAGGGATCTATGGACATGCACTCTAACATCCCTCTGTTCCTCTTCACCTCTCAGTATTCTACCATTTATTGCATATTTCCTTGCTTTGTTAGCCTCCTCCAAATGCATTACCTCACAATTCTCTGGATTGAACACCATTTGCCATTCTCCTGCCCACCTGATTGGTCCATTAATATCTTCCTACAGTCTGCAGCTTTCTTTTTTATCAACCACATGGCCAATTTTTGCATCATCTGCAAACTTCTTAATCATACCCCCTATATTCAAGTCCAAATCATTGATATATGCCACAAAAAGCACAGGACCTAGTACTGAGCCCTGAAGAACCCCACTGGAAATAGCCTTCCAGTCATAAAAACACCCATTGACAATTACCCTTTGCTTTCTGCCTCTGAGCCAATTTTGGATCCAACTTGCCACTTTGCCTTGGATCCCATGGGCTTTTACTTTCTGGCCAATCCGCCATGTGGGATCAAAAGCCTTGCTAAAATTCATGTAGCCTACATCAAATGCACCACCATCACCAACCCTCCTTTTTACTTCCTCTAAAAATTCAATCATGTTAATCAGACAGGACCTCCCCTTAACAAATTCCTGCTGACTGTCTTTGATCAATCTGTGTCTTTCTAAATGGAGATTTATCCAGTCCCTCAGAATTTTTTCCAATAATTTTCCCACCACCGAAGTTAGGCTGACTGGCCTGTAATTACTCGGTCTATATCTTTCTCCCTTTTAAACAATGATACAATATTAGCTGTCCTCCAGTCCTCTGGCACCACTCCTGTAGCCAGAGAGGATTGGAAAATGATGGTCAGAGCCTCCGCTATTTCTTCTCTTGCTTCCCTTAACAGCCTAGGATACATTTCATCTGGGCCTGGGGATTTATCCACTTTCAAGATATTAAACCTCTCAACACTTCCTCTCTCAGCATGCTAATTTTGTCTAATATTTCACACTCTTCCTCCCTGATTACAATGTTTGTGAAAACAGATGCAAAGTATTCATTTTGAACCATACTAATATCCTCTGCCTTCACACACAGCTTACCTTTATGGCCCCTCTTTCTTTAGTTATCCTCTTGCTCTTTATCTCTTTATGTATTTATAAAAATATCTTTGGGTTTTCATTGATATTACTTGCCGATATTTTTTCATGCCCTCTCTTTGCTTTCCTAATTTCCTTTTTAATTTTTCCCCTATACTTTTTATACTCCTCTAGTTTTTCTGCAGTATTGAGCCTTCGGTATCTATCATAAGCTTCTCTTTTTTTCTTTTTACCCTCTCTTTTAAGCCCCTGGACATCCAGGGGGCTCTAAATTTGTTAGTCCCACTCTTTTTCCTCAAGAGAACATACTTGCTATGAACTCCCTGTATCTCGTCCTTGCATGATTCAAATTCTAGATATTGTCACAATCCAGTGAAAAGAGGTTTAGGGGTCCCTTTCAGACTTCACCTTGTCTTACTGTAATTTATTTTTTAACACGCTGTGTTTTTAGCTCCCACTTGGTGAATCCTTATTCACTGCTTTCCAATTATAAGGCAAAGAAACAAGCACAAGCAGGCTTTTTTAGTTTTAAAGAAGAAAAGTGAAATTTATTAAACGAAAACTTAAAAACTCTAATTTGGTTAATACCTACAGATACACGATGCGCCCATGCTAGCATGCATATGCGATACACACATACAGATAGGGACAGAAAAGAGCAGAAGAAAAAAATAGTGGAAAAGTTTGAGGCAATCTCTGAGGAGGGTTTTTTTGTTACTGTGCGTCAAGCCCGCTGTAGAGTTCTTGATTGAAGATATGGTCTTGCTTTTCGTTGGGGCCTAGTATTCTTCTTAAACCTTGTTCACTGTAGGAGACATTTCCCTCTCTTGGGATTCGTGTGTCTTCATGAGTGTTTTGGATTTCTGTGAGAAAGAGATAGGAGCAGACAAGAGGAGAGGTCTTTTCCAGTCCAGGAGCAAAGAGCTTTCCGCCAGTCCAAACACTGTCTCTACAATTTAAAACTCCCCAAGTTGGCCAGGAGGGTGGTCATGGACTGACTGGTTTGACCAGGTCTGTTCTGTGTATTGTATGGGAGCAGGGGATAGCTGCTTTGTTCCAACACTGTCTGCTAATATGCAAAAATGTCTTTCGGGCCAGGGGCCTGGCAGTTCCTTGTAACAGACCTTCACTTCTTCCCAGCAACTATTTGAAATTTAATGTCCATGTGGCAAAATTAATATGCCTCATTCTTGGCAGGTGGGGGCCTGTTATGACAATATAATAGAATTACTTGAGATCTAGGTTATATCTAGTAGATGAATTTGGTTGGATTTCATATTAACTTGTAATTAATTATTCTTGTTTTTGTTCATTTACTTCTTTGTATTAATATCCCTTTAACTGATAGTTATTATCTATGTATGTCAGAATTTTATTTTATGCTATTCGGATCCTTTACTATCGATATCTTCTGCTTAGTTAATTTTAATTTTATCCTCTTAGATCTAATTAATTATTCTGATTATTTATTTGTGTATTTACTTAATTACTGTTGTCTCTTGGTTTAAATTACTTTGTACTTCTATCGATCTCTGCGCCTTATTCCCACTCTCACCAAATTTCCTCTTTCACTCCATTGAGTGATTCACCCAGCTCTGTGCTTTTGTAGATATCCATTTTATATATACCCTTCAGAAACACACAGATTATAATGGATCAGTTGTCTTCCTGCCATAATAATTAACATCTGGTTAGGGATCCACTTACAGCTAATTGACCGTTAACTGCCACTGACTTGCGGTTTTTTAAAGTTAGAAAACTAGGTTAAATTTCAGTTTGATAACAATACACTTTCTGTACTGCTCACTCACTACTTACCAAATTCCCAACTTCACTCTTTTTTAGCAACTCATTGGGTTGGATTTTACTGGGCCACCGACGTCGGGCTCTGTGGCTGGGGGGGTGCCAGAAGATGATTCCGGCAGAGGCCCACCACGTAGCTTGCCAGCGGGAGGGCCCGGCCTGATCCTCCCAGCGGCAGCGAGGTTCTGTAGCAGCCCCTCCGCTGCAGGGCAATAGGATCTGCATCTACCTATTGAAATCAATAAAATGAATACATTACCATAAACTTACCATCAATCTTCTGGGCCCACCGCGATCTTCAGTGCGGCTGCTGGCACTCTTGTGCCTTCACTTCCCCATCTGGGGAAAGCAGGCATGACACTGGTAGGGGAGGGGGTGGAGTAAAGATTTTTAGTGTGGGGTGGGGGGGGTTGCGAACGGGGTCAAATAAACGTAATGAGTGTAGGGAATGGTGGGAAGGGGTGAACTTTAAGCTTTAGGACTTTGGGAGGGGAAGGTCAGATTTCAAAGTTAAGTGTTTTGGGGGTGAAAGGGCAAATACTTAATGTAATTGTTTTTTGGGGGGTAGGAAAGGTGTGTTATAGTTTTATTTCGTACATTTTGGGGGGGGGGTGTGCCTTAAAAATTTAAATTTGCCAGCAGGGCTGTCTGCCATTTAAAATGGTGCCAGCGCCTACACACATGAGGATGACGCCATTGCCGGCGTTGGACAGCTTGCCCCCTCCATGTGATTGGGGGGATGGGCCGTCGTGCAGGAGATCGCGGCGGCTCTACGGCATGCGGCCCGCTCGTGCGGGCTGCCATTTTGTTCGCCTGGCACCGAGAGCTCTTAAAATCCAGCCCACTCTATTTAGCGATTCACCCAGTTGCGTGCTGCATGACAGGACATAGTTTCCCAATTTAGCAAATTCAGCTGAAACATCCTTGTTGTCTACTAGTAGTCTGTGGTGAAAAATATTCTGGAGATCTCCCCACATGTATTCCCTCCAGGACATAGGCTTGTAAAACAATTAAGAAAATGACCAGATTGAGAGTGCCATAAGTTCTCCCTAATATCCCATTGAGAGACCCACCAAATCTATCAGTTTGTGCTTTGTTTTCCATTGTCATTTCCAACATACTTAACTGTCTTTATCCTAGGCGTCTCATTGAGAATCCCATTGAGAGTCCCATCAGATCTACCCTGTTAGTATTGAGGTTACTCATTGAGTGTCCCATCAAATTTAACTGTCTGTATCCTCAGTCTTCCATTGAACAGCCAAGAATGTTAGGTTTCCCTTCATAAACTCCAGTAACCTGAAGCTGGATAAGTTAACTGAGATTCTTCTGTGAGAATTGTAGGTGAAGACCAACATGGGGGAGGTAATCTCTGTGTACTGGGTTTCATGAACATAATCCTTCTAAACTACCATTTCACTACATTTAGTGCACTGGAGGAAATGTCCCCTCCCCCGCCATGCCGATAGCAACCCAGCCACCACTAAACCTGAACAGTTCAAACATGCTTGAACTTTCATTTCATATTCTGAGGCAACTGGGGTTATGTTAAAGGATTTCCTTTAAAAGTAAAGATTAAGGAGATGGTGGGGTGGGATGAGAGGGGAGAGGCGGGGGTGGTTGGTGGGGAAGTTTGTGTCTATTTAAAGAGTTTTTAGTACATGGGTAGATAGGTCAACTAAACAATAACCTGTGCACTTCCTCACATTGTGCACTTTGCTTTTTTACTGAGAAACTTGTAACACAGCAGGCACTCAATACAAAGGAGTTGGCATTTCGTGCCCTTCCTGTCTTTTCCGTAACTCCAAACTAGTGCAGCTGAGTCTCAGGACCAGCTGGGATATAAATTTTCAGGCTGTGAAGTACAGCACTAAGTCTGCAGTTATACTGAGTCTTCCACTATTGAGCCTGTATCCAGCAGTTACAACGCATTGTTGGCAGGGTCTTAATATATTGCAGACCCAATCTGACTGGCACCCGAGGGTGCGATGAATGTAGAGTCAGGCACCATTCCCAGAATGGTGTTCATTTTAATGCTAGGTTCACATGGGAGGAGCATCTACTTTGTCTCAATATTAAAAGGTCACCAATGTGAAGTTTTAAAAGACTCCTTAGAAAGAAAGACTTGCATTTCTATAGTGCTTTTTATTACCTTAGGACATCCCAAAGCTCTTGGCAGCCAACGGCACTTTTGAAGAAACTCTTCTAATGTAGAAAACGTGGTATTCAATTTTCACACAGCAAGGTCCCACAAACAGCAATAAAACAAATGACTCGATCATTTATTTTTCAATGATGATGATGATTGAGGGATAAATATTGCCCAGGACATTATGTTGGGAGAACTCTCTTATTATTCTTTGAAATAGTGACATCCAAAAGACAGCACAGCACTCCCTCAGTAACACACTGGGTTGTCAGTTTGGATTATACGCTCAAATCCCTGGAATGGGACTACAAACACATGACCTTCGGACTCAGAGGTGAGAGTTCTACCACTGGGCTACAGCTGACCATGTGCTACCCAGGCACTTTTCCAATGAACTGCAACCAGTTTAAACTCAGTTTGAGGCATCCTTTTGAATGCTTCTTTCTCCTCATACTTTTAGTGTGCTCTGGGAGTTAAACTGACACCCAGGTTATACTGCAATTGTCAGTTCAATACGCTGAATCTACACTGCATTGACGCAAAGGGGGAATGTTTGACAGAAAATTAACTAACCGATTATGCTGAAAAGCTCTGCAGAGCCTGTCCTGTAGTTCCCCCCAGTGTTGTCAGAATTAGCCCACTCCACTGTAAATGACAGAATTATGTTGAAGAAAAATGAATTCATGGAAATATGTGAAATTTGACAGGTCTATAGTTTTCATATTGGGAATGTGATGATAGAATGAGGAAGCCCCCTTCTCGCTGTGATACAACGCGTCATAAGCTAGAGATTCCGTAGTTCTTACAACAGATGAAAACAGAACCCACTCAAATATTTTTTGTTTGAATTATTTTCAATTATATATGGTACAGTTCAGAGATTCAAATGCATAGATGGAGATAGGAGGAACATCACGGGCAGTTCTGAGATTTCAACCATGTCTAAAAATGTGGAGAGGAGAAATGTGCACAAGTCGATGTCCTGTTGTTCCCCCGGCAGTTGGGCTTATGTTCAAATCCCTCCATGGCCCCATTCCTCCCTATCTCTATGATACTCCTCCTCTAATTCTCTGCTGTTCTCACTTGGGCCTCATGTGCATTTCCCCTTCCTTCACTCCATCTATCTCACCAAACTTTTAATCACCTTCCCTAATTTCTCCTTATGTGGCTTGGTGCCAATTTTTTTATTATGCTCCTGTCAAGCACCTTGGAATCTTTTCCTATATTAAAGGCCCATCTTTGAAAGAGCTAGCCAATTAATCCCACACCCCTGTTCTTTCCCCATAGCCCTGCAAATTTTTCCTTTTCAAGTATATATCTAATTTCATTTTGAAATGTGTCCCAAATCATTGTCAATGTTTATTTGAAATAATGTATTTACTTTTCCATTTCAGAGAGAAGAGCAACCTTTTAGCCAAAATATGCCTGGTTTACTCTTTGTACCCATTTCTCACAAGACGGACAACTTTTATGCAATGTGTTTGCCCTGGTTGGATTTTCTAGTGTTTTCA
Source organism: Heterodontus francisci (assembly GCF_036365525.1). Taxonomy (NCBI): domain Eukaryota; kingdom Metazoa; phylum Chordata; class Chondrichthyes; order Heterodontiformes; family Heterodontidae; genus Heterodontus; species Heterodontus francisci. The sequence continues at coordinate 69,702,856 of NC_090387.1, read as the reverse complement.
TTAATGCTGCAGTCGTTCCCTGAGTGGTCATGTGCATGCCATATCTTTTAAATGAACAGACAGGTATTTATTTTTAAAATGAGACAGGAATTTGTTTCATTCTAAATGACGCATTCCTGTCTCATTTTTCAAGACTGGCTGCCAGGTGCACGGTAAGAATTGGCTGGTTGTTTTGTGTTTGTGTTATGAAGCTTCATCAGTAAGATACAGAGGCGATTAACAGAAGGCAGGAAATCCTTCAAATTCAACCTTGGTTTGAGAGTCGACAAATCTTGCCCAGTAGGCAAATGCTGTCTTATTAATTCTGCGTGAACACTCCTGTGGTAGAATTCTTTGTTTCACAGACATATACATATATAATGCATATATATTTTATATATGTATACTTCTCATCCTTGCATTCAAACCCCTCCATGGCTTCACCTCTTCCCATCTCTGTAACATTCTCCAGCCCTACAAACCTCTGAGAACTCTACTTTCCTCCAATTCTGGCCTCTTGTCCATCCCTGATTTACTTTGCCCTACCGACTATGGAATTCCCTCCCTAAACCACTCCATGTCTCCACCTCTCCCTCCTCTAAGAAAACCATCCTCAATAACCAAGTTTGTTGGTCACCTGCCCTAATATCTCCTATGTGGCTTAGTGCCAAATTCTGTCTGATAGCATTCCTATGAAACACCTTATGTGTTTTACGAGGTTAAAGATGCTATTAAAATGCAGGTTGTTGTTATGCACACATTTTTTTCCAGTGGGTACACATTAAGGAGATTTATGAAAGCAGTCACATGCTATGATATCAGACATCATGATAACCCATAAGTGCTGTGCCTGTATCACGTTTATTAATGGACTTAGGTTTATAAGCGATAACCAGAGTGTATCTAATCTACTATCTCTGAGCTGGATTTTGAGCTCCTGGTGCTCAGGGAGCATGGAGGATGGGGGATGGGAGATCCAGTAGCGTGCAGGAAACCCGGAAGTAAGAGCAGCAAGTCTGTCAGTGGCTTTTGAACCCATCCACTGTATTGCCGTATCATCTCCAGATTTCCCCACCGATTAGCATGATTGGGTATGATAACAACCCGCATGAGTCGATTTCAAATTCAGTATTTAAAGGGACAGTCCAAACCTGCAATTTGATGGAGTTTGGAATTGGGAGCACAACAGAAGGAATTGGCAGAATGGAGTCCTGACGTTCAGAGGCTGCGCCTTGTTTTACTAACACCTCCCTGGATGTGATGCAGGGGACTGTAAGGGCCCACAGGGAGAGACTCTTCACTGCTGATAGGAGGAAGAAGCTTGCAAGTGAGACAAAGAAAGCATAGCTGGAGGTTGTCCATGAGGTCAGCAGTAGGAGTGTGGTGTCACGCTCATGGATTCAATGCTGAAAGTGGTTTAATGACACAAGCAGGGCAGGAAAGGTGGTTACAGTGGTACATTCACCAACATCCTGATGTGTGATTCACCCCAATCCCTTCACACTGCCTCTCAAGCCTACTCCATCACATCACTCCTCACATCAACTTAGCTTGCAGGTGCATCCATCCCTCTCTGGGCTGCATTTTACATGTCTGTGGTGGCTCATTTAAATGGCCGGGGCGGACCGCCCACCCCAATGACGTGGAGGGGCAGACTGTCCGCCCTGGCAGTGGTGTCAGGCACCATGGCGCAGGCTTTGACGCCGTTTGTAAAGGGCTCTGAGCCCTACATTTCAATTGTTATATTTAAAGAAATAGTGATTTAAAATAGATTTGAAAAAATTAAATAAATGCTTCTAACCCCTCTCCCACCCCCCAATAACCATGTAATTCATTCCTTGCCCTCTCCCCACACCAAAATACTTAGCTTGTGCACCTGACCTTCCCCCCCCAAAGTTCATAACTTTCAAGCTTTACCCCTTCCCACCATCCCCGATACCAATCAAATCACTCTGACGCTACTCCCCCCACCCCCGCACTGAAAAACTTACCTGCTCCCCCCTCCCCACCAGTGTTCCGCCTGGACGGGGAATCAAAGGCACAGGAGTGCCGAGCACTGGCAACAATATCTCTGCAGAACGGTTGGCGGGAGCAGGTAAGTAATGAATTTGTTTATTTAAATAAATTTAAATATTTAAATGGGGCTCCCATAGCCGATTGGCGGGGGGGCCGCTATGAGGCTTCACTGCCACTGGCAATATCAAGCTGGGCCTTCCCAGCATCGAGGCCTTCTGCCGGAGGCATTTTCCGGCCCCGCTCCACCATGACCCCAGATGTCAGGGGAGGGGGGCTATAAAATTCAGCCCTCTGCCTATGAACGTCCTCCCATCCCCTCATCCACACACATCCTCAACCTTATGCAATGCCATGCTTCTCTCTCGGAGTCACCGTTAACAAAGGCTCTCCACCCATCGGGTGAACACATGTCATTACTGTCACTTATAGCTCTCTTCTTTACCTCCTTGCAGGAGAAGAGAGCACAGAACACGAGGGAGAGGTAGAGAACCAGGGGGGCCCTCCAGCCATCTTGCAACTGGCAGCTGCAGAGGAGGAGGCGCTGGAGGATAGCAGAGTCTCGGTGTGCTTGGCCATCAGAAATGGGGGCCTCCCAGCAGCCTTGTGATGGAATTAAATACCAGACTGCCACATGGCATATGGCACTTACTTATGATGACTTGATGTTAGCAGTCAGTGAAATATGATTAAGCATAATGATCACTTAAAGCATTCTCAGCTTGCCAGTTCTAATTCATGTCTCTAATCTCCCACAGGGCCTTCAACCATCCTGCAGGAGGTGGTCAGGGAGGAAGACATTGACTCTTCAGAGGAGCTCACTTCCTCTGAGGGTGCACCATCACAAGACTTGGGCAGTTTAGGGACCATGGTGGAGCATGAGTGGCATAATGTCTTCGTCCATGGAAAGAATGACCACCTGCAAGGAGCAGCAAACATGACTATCAAACGAGTGTTTGCAGGCCTTGTCAATGGCTTGCACACTATGAATGCCGCCTTAAATAGGATTCATGATACCCTAGCTTTGGCTGTTCATCGCCCCAGTGATCTGTTGCAAAGTTTTCTCCATTTCATTGCCAGCAGGGAAGTGTGGGTGGGCCATGAGAGTGATGATGGTAAAAAGGGACATGGAAAGGGAAACTCAGCTCAAATGCTGGCCAAGGCATTAAGCAATTAACATATTGAATTTGAAAACCCACCTCTCCCCTGGGGGTTGCTTGCACGCAGCCTAACGCACTGAAGTTAAATGCAGAAGTTGGCGGGTTGGAGCTGGAGTCCTGACGCACTGTCAATTTTTCCGTTTTTAACCCTCCACTCGCTGCTGAATCCACCCACTCCTTCTCATTAAAAATCAGCCCTCTGTGTCTACTTAATAGACCAAGGAGGTGAATAATTTCACTGCCCAGCTCTGATTATTCAGAGCGTTCAAATAAGAAATGGTAATGTACTGTGATAAATTGTCATTTTAATAATTCAATTTCAAATTGGATATAAAACTTAATCATCTGAGGCATAAATAGAATATCATACGGCTGCTAGATCATTAAAGGTAGTTTTAATATCCTTTTTTGGAAAAGATCATTATAACTCATGACCACAGAAAGTGAGGGGGTCAGGAATTGCAACAGGCAGTCTTCATACCTTCAGTTTTTATGCTGTCAGCTGGGCAGAAATGGGGTTAAAAGATGTACGAATTTTTTAACCTATTCATTTTGGGGACATGGGCATTGCTGACCAAGGCCAGCATTTATTGTCCATTACTAGTTGCCCTTGAGAAAGTGGTGGCAAGCTGCAGTCCATGTGGTGATGATGCTCTCACAGTGCTGTTAGGTATGCCGTTTTGACCCTGCAATGATAAAGGAACAACAATATATTTCCAAGCTAGAATGGAGTGTGACTTCTAGAAGAATCTGTCGGTGACAGTGTTTTCTTGCCCCTGCTGCCCTTGTCCTTCTGGGTGGCGGAAATTGTGGGTTTGGGAGGTACTACTGAGGAAGCCTCGGTGAGTTGGTGCAGTGTATCCTGTGGATAGTACACGCAGCAGGCACAGTACGCAGTGGGTGGAGGGGGTGAATGTTTAAGGTGGTGGATTGGTTGCCAACCAAGAGGGCTGTACTTTCATAAATGGCATTAAGTTTCTTGAGCTTTGTTACAGCCGCACTCATCTAGCCAAGAGTAGAGTATTCTATCACACTGCTCCTTACTTGGTGAGGATTCGAATAAATAAATACATTTCCAAAGACTTGTAAGGACAGTAAACCCAAACAGCCTATTTACATGAAGTCATTGTCTAGTTTATGAGGGTCCACTCCCCCACTGCCCCACCACCCACCTCAGGTTACCTAGGAGCTTAAGCCGCACCCTGGTTTATGCAGGCGCAGTCCTCAGGCTGGGTAATAAATGGGACATAAGAGCAGCCCAGGGGTAACTCTCCTTCTGATTTTCAATTCCCTCACCTCCCTGATCCGACCCTGCACGGAGATTGGCTAAAAAGAACTCAATATCTGCTTCAGAGCATTTATGAAATTTGCCAATTACTTGCGAAGGATGTAACCAGGCCTTTGTGGAGAAGTTGGCATTATCTACTGCCAGCCTCTCTGTTCATTTGCTTCTGGCCATTTATTAGAGTGAGGAGAGGGCTGACTGGTCCTCAGGTCTTCCTCAGGGTGATGTAGATCTCCATCCAGGCCCACATGGTGAAAATGACAACAAAGTGGTTTTGGCCTGTGTTGGCCTTTTCTGCTGGTCCATGAAGAGCAGAGGGTTTACAGACTTTGCAGAGCCCAGGAACAGTATCAGAAGTTTGGGACACTGAGTTGTCCTTATTTTGGGAGTCAGGGACCTTTCTTTGAGATATATTTGAGGTGCCTCACCTGCACAGAGGAATTTGGAGAGATCTGAATTATTGAGATGGGATCTTGGTTGGTAGCATCTGGAACAGATAACGGAAGTAAAGGAATAACATTTATCATCACTATACCCACCCTAGGCATTACAATCTCTTTACGTTCTTTGGGACCAGGGAGACAAGTGCCTTTCAATAAATTTGTGAGATTGGTGCCACTGTTACTCCTAGCTACCTGAAACCCATTCCTCACTCATAGGAGTGGTCAGTGTGTCAGGACATTCTGCATGAAAGAAATGCTCTTTACATTGGAGTAGTCATACCAAGAGTCTCTGATGTGATAAGGATCTTAGGGAGGGAACATACAGATACCAATTCGTGCATACATTGTACACTTTGATGATGCTTGCAGGAAGGGAAGCTGGTAGATTAGGCTTGTTCTCATATTGGTTCACATGTTGTGGGAGAAGCACATTCAGCAATTGGCTAAGTTATTTGTTTTTGGTCCCCAGCAATTCTCTAGTTGGGGACAAGTGATGTGCCTACTTTAGCTAGGTGGTCCTATTAGTTCCGGCGGCTATCCTTGACTGACCTCTGGTCAGCTGAAGATGTTGGCTCTTTCTGTGTTGGCTTGTTTTCTATTCCTGGAAAATGATTGGGAGTTGCTGAGAGGAAGCTTTTCTCAAGTAACTCTCGGAATAGTTTGGAAGTCAGTGACAAGGAGGTATGACTTGAAATTGTCACAAGGAGAGTGAGGAGAGAATTTATTTACTCGAGAGGCTTGTTGGAGCATGGAATGCTTTACCCCAGGTTGAGGCACAGACCATTGCGTCTTTTAAGGAAAGATTGGGCAAATATTTGAATCATAGGAAGATATAGGGTTATTAGGAGAGAATGGAGCAGTGGGTTTAGTTGTGAGTTGCATTAGCAGAGTGCTAGCACAGACACAATGGGGTAGATCTTGACTTTGTGTGATGATGTATGATGGATGATAGTGGGTTGGCAGCCCGTTTTACATCTCTCCTCATTATTGTTTCTATTGACATCAATGGGAGAGATATAAAAGTAAAAATTACCCCAATGTGTTAATTGGCCGCCTGTCGTATTGGAAATGTATATGGTTCTACTGGTCTCAAGTTGCCGAGTATTTCCTCTGTTCTGATCTAGTGATATGTCCCATAAATGATCTGGCTGCTTGCTTATTTTGTATAGGGCTGTGCTCAGTGAGCATAGGGAGAAATCACCTGGAGGCAAATAGCACTAACACCCTCCCCTGGTACTGTTCCTGGATGCAGAAGAAGCCTTTAATGGAAATTTTTCCTCATAATAGTTGAAAGAATGGCAGATAGTGACCATTAGGAAGTAGGTTAAAATCCTACTCACTTCATATCTCCACAATATGCACCAAAGGTCTCAAATTCTCTAAATTCTCCCTCCAGTGAGGAGCGAAGCAGGGATTTCTCCATCCTTTCACCGTCCTCTGGCTATAGAACCCTGATATTCACAAGTACAGGATGAAGGGGCCAAACATAAGAGCGCTGAAACTTTGAGGGGTTAACACTGATCTCCCACCCTAATTGTTCCGCTGGTATACCCCTTATCTCCGCTTCCTTAAGTCCAAGGAATGCAGACTTCAATGTCTTTGGTGAACTACTGGTTTAACTATTCATCACCAGATCTGGCGAGAGTACTGAAAGCATTATTAGGCAACACTCTCCATCACTAAAACTTCTCATTATTCATCCAGGAAGGCAAAGGTGACTTGACTTCTCTTCCCCATCACTAACCTTCTTCTTAAACTACCCTCTCCTGCCTCCTCTGCTCTCATCTCTAATACTTCGTGCAATGAGCACATGGACATTTTTGTTACAAAGATCGAGGCCATCCGACTATCTGCCTCTGCTGCTTCCCTCCCTCCCCCTAGCCCATCGGGACAAACTTCCTCTGAGGTTCCCCCTTGAATAAATTTTGAATTTGCATCTTCCTCCAGTTTCCAGACCATGGAATTAGAACCATAGAACTATAGAAAAATTACAGCACAGAAGGAGGTCATTCAGCCCGTCGTGTCCGTGCCGGCCGAGAAAAAAAACTAGCTGCCCAATCTAATCCCACCTTCCAGCACCTGATCCATGGCCTTGCAGGTTACAGCACTTCAGGCGCATATCAAGGTACCTTTTAAAAGAATTGAGGGTTTCTGCCTCCACCACCGTTCCTGGCAGTGAATTCCAGACACCCACCACCCTCTGGGTGAAAAAGTTTTTCCTCGTGTCTCCTCTAATCCTTCTACCGATCACCTTAAATCTGTGTCCCCTGGTGATTGACCTCTCCGCTAGGGAAAACAGGTCCTTCCTATCTACTCTATCTAGGCCCCTCATAATTTTGTACACCTCTATTAAGTCACCCCTCGGACTCCTCTGTTCTAAGGAAAACAGCCTGAGCCTATCCAATTTTTCCTCATAGCTGCAGCTTTCAAGCCCTGGCAACCTTCTTGTAAATCTCCTCTGTACTCTCTCCAAACCAATTATGTCCTTCTTGTAATGTGGTGACCAGAACTGTATACAATACTCCAGCTGTGGCCTAACCAGTGTTTTATCCAGTTGCAACAATACATCCCTGCTTTTGTATTCTATACCTCAGCCAATAAAGGAAAGCATTCCATATGCCTTCTTCACCACTCTATCTACCTGTCCTGCCACCTTCAGGGACCTGTGGACATGCATTCCAAGGTCTCTCACTTCTTCTACCCCTCTCAACATCCTCCCGTTTATTGTGTATTCCCTCGCTTTATTTTCCCTCCCTAAATGCATTACCTCACACTTCTCTGAATTGAATTCCATTCGCCACTTTTCTGCCCACTCAACCAAACCATTGATATAATGCTGGAGTCTACAGCTATCCTCTTCACTATCTACTACAAGGCCAATTTTTGTGTAATCAGCAAATTTCCCAATCATGCCTCCCACATTTAAGTCCAAATCATTAATATATATAATATATACAAACAGCAAGGGACCCAACACTGAGTCCTGTGGAAAGCCACTGGAAACCACTTTCCATTTGCAAAAACATCCGTCGACAACTACCCTTTGTTTCCTGTCCCTGATCCAATTCTGAAACCAACCTGCCACATTTCCCTGTATCCGATTGGCTTTCATTTTACTGACCAACCTGTCATGCGTGACCTTGTCAAATGCCTTACCAAAATCCATGTAGACCACATCCACTCAACTACCCTCATCAATCCTCCTTGTTACTTGCTGAAAAAACTCAATTAAGTTAGTAAGACATGACCTTCCCCTCACAAATCCATGTTGAATATCCTTGATTAATCCATGCCTTTCTAAGTGACAGTTTATCCTGTCCCTCAGAATAGATTCTAACAATTTACCCGCCACTGAGGTCAGACTGACTGGCCTATAATTATTTGGCCTATCCTTCGCACCCTTTTTAAACAATGGTACAACGTTCACAGACCTCCAATTGTCTGGTACCTCGCCTGTATCTAGTGAGGATTTTTGAAAAAAATTCATTCATGGGATGTGGGCAGTGGTGGCTAAGCCATCATTTATTGCCCATCCCTAATTGCCATTGAGAAGGTGGTGGTGAGCTCCCTTCTTGAACTGCTGCAGTCCATGTAAGGTAGGTACACCCACAGTGCTGTTAGGAAGGGAGTTCCAGGATTTTGATCCGGTGACAGTGAAGGAATGGCGATATAGTTCCAAGTCAGGATAGTGTGTGATTTGGAGGGGAACTTGCAGGTGGTGGTGTTCGCATGCATTTGCTGCCCTTGTCCTTCTATTTGGTAGAGGTCGTGGGTTTGGAAGGTGCAGTTTTAAGAGGCTTGGTGTGTTGCATCTTGTAGATGGTACACACTGCTGCCACTATGCGTCGGTGGTGGAGGGAATGAATGTTTGTGGATGGGGTGCCAATCAAGCAGGATGCTTTGTTCTGGGTGGTGTCAAGCTTCTTGAGTGTTGCTGGAGCTGCACCCATCCAGGCAAGTGGAGAGTCTTCCATCACACTCCTGACTTGTGCCTTGTAGATGGTGGATAGGCTTTGGGGAGTCAGGAGATGAATTACTCGCCACAGGATTCCTAGCCTCTGACCTGCTCTTGTTGCCACGGTATTTATATGACTACTCCACTTCAGTTTCTGATCAATGGTAGCCCCTAGGATGTTGTTAATGGGGGATTCAGCAACCATAAGGCCATTGAATGTCAAGGGGAGATGGTTAGATTCTCTCTTGTTGAAGATGGTCATTGCCTGGCACTTGTGTGGCGCGAATGTTACTTGCCACTTATCAGCCCAAGTATGGATGTTGTCCAGGTCTTGCCGCTTTTCTACAAGGACTGCTTCAGTATCTGAGGAGTCGTGAATGGTACTGAACATTGTGCAATTGTCAGTGAACATTCCCACTTCTGACCTTATGATGGAGGGAAAGGCATTTTTTGAAGCAGCTGAAGATGGTTGGGCCTAGAACACTACCCTGAGGAACTCCTGCAGTGATATCCTGGAGCTGAGATGATCGACCTCCAACAACCACAACAATCTTCCTTTTGTACTAGGTATGACACCAACCAGTGGAGAGTTTTCCCCCTGATTCCCATTGACTCCAGTTTTGCTAGGGCTCCTTGCTGCCATACTCGGTCAAATGCTGCCTTGATGTCAAGGGCAGTCACTCTCACCTCACCTCTTGAGTTCAGATCTTTTGTCCATGTTTGAACCAAGGCTGTAAAGAGGTCAGGAGCTGAGTGGCACAAACCCATCACAAACTCCATTCCCTAGCTATCGATTCCATCCCTCTCCCTGGCAATTCTCTGAGGCTGAACCAGACTGTTTACAATCTTGGTTTGATATTTGACCCCGAGATGAGCTTCCTACCACACATCTGCACTACCTCTTTCTACCTCTGTAACATAGCTTGACTTTGACCTTACCTCAGCTTAACCGCAACTGAAACCCTCATCCACGTCTTTGTTACTTCTAGACTTGACTATTCCAACACACCCCTGGCTGGTCTCCCACATTCTACCCTCTGAAAACTTGAGGTCATTCAAAACTCAGCTGCCTGTGTCCTAACTTGCACCAAGTCCCACCACCTATCTCCCCTGTACGTGCTGATCTACATTGGTTAGACCACACCTGGAGTACTATGAGGAGTTCTGGGCCCTGCACCTTAGGAAGGACATAGTGACCATTGAGGGAGTGCAATGTAGGTTTACCAGAAATATACCTGGATTCCAATGGTTAAATTACGAGGAGAGATTACATAAACCAGAGTTGTATTCTTTAGAGTTTGGAAGATTAAGGGGTGATTTGATTGAAGTTTGCAAGAAATTAAAGGGAATAGATAGAGTAGATAGAAACTATTTCTGCTGGCTGGGAAGTCTAGGACTAGGGAACATTGTTTAAAAACTAGACCTTTCAGGAGTGAAATTAGGAAACATCTCACAGAGAGGTGCAAGAACTATAGATTGGTGATATTGGGGGACTTTATTACCAATTCTTCAAATGAGGACCAGGCCAAATACAATAAGTAGGGGAGTACAAGGGGAGGTGAAAAGGAAACTAAGACAGGCAAAGAGAGAATATGAGAATAGAATGGCAGTCAACATGAAAGGGAACCCAAAAATCTTCTACCGGCATGTAAGAGGTACAGTGGGGCCTAATCGGGACAAAGAGGGTAATATATGCTTAGAGGTACAGGGCAAGGCTAGAATACTTAATGAGTACCAAGGAGGAGGAATCTGAAAAAAATCGATAGAAGCAGAGGGTGTAGAGGCAATGGATAGGATAAAAATTGAGAGGGAGAAGGTACTGGAAAGGCTGGCTGTGTTTAACATAGATAAGTCACCAGGTCTGGGTGGCTGACATCTCAGGTTGCTTAAGGAAGTGGGGGTACTGATGGCAAAAGGGCTTGTCATAATCTTCCAATCTTCCCTAAAAACAGGGAAGGTGCCAGAGGATTGGAGAGTGGCAAATGTGACACCTTTATTCAAGAAAGGGTGTAAGGACAGTCTTGCAACTACAGGCCAGCTAGATTAACATCAGTGGTAAAACAATAATCAGGGAAAATATCAACAGACATTTGGAGAGGTTTGAGTTAATTAAGGATATCTAGCATGGATTTGTAAAAGGCAGATCATGCTTTACTAATGTGATTAAACTTTTTGATGAAGTAACAGAGAAGGTTGATGAAGGGAATGCGGTGGATGTTGTCTATATGGATTTTAAGGAAGCGTTTGATAAAGTACCACATAAAAGGCTGGTTAACAAAATTGAGGCTCGTGGAATAGGAGGGTCATTGTCCAATTGAATAAAAAAAATTGACTTAAGGACAGAAAACAACGAGTCATGGTCAATGGTTGTTTTTCAGACTGGAGGATGGTAGACAATGGTGTTCCCCAAGGGTTAGTGCTGGGGCCACTGCATTTTTTGCTATATATAGATGACTCGGATCTTGGAATACAGAGTAGAATCTCAAAATTTGCCATTGATACCAAAATTGGTGGAGTGACAAACAGCAAGGTGATACGAATCGCATGCAACAGGATATAGATAGACTAGCAGAATGGACAGACAAGTGTCAGATGGAATTTAATACAGACAAGTATGAAGTGATGCATTTTTTTTATTTGTTTGTGGGATGTGGGCGTCGTTGGCTAGGACAGTATTTAGTGCCTATCCCTAATTGCCCTTGAGAAGGTAGTGGTGAGATGCCTTCTTGAACCGCAGCAATCCTTGGGGTGTGGACACACCAACAGTGCTGTTAGGAAGCGAGTTCCAGAATTTTGACCCAGTGACAGTGAAGGAAAGACGATATAGTTCCAAGTCAGGATGGTGTGTGGCTTGGAGGGGAACTTGCATGTGGTGTTGTTCTCATGCATCTGCTGCCCTTGTCCTTCTATGTGGTAGAAGTCGCAGGTTTGGAAGGTGCTGTTGAAGGAGCCTTGGTGAGTTGCTGCAATGCATCTTGTAGATCAGGGTTGTCCAACTTTTTCGGGCGGAGGGCCGCATTATGATTTTTTCTCGGCCCAAGTGGCCGGTGAGCAAATTTCGAAAGATAAAGACATTAAAAATTTACCTTACTAATAAAAACAACAACAAATGTGCATTTTTGTGAAGAAGCTTTAAATGAGAAGACTAATTTATTGACTTACTTTCTCGTCACTATATTGAAAACTGATTTAGTGACATACCTGGCATTACTTTTGCTTGCGTAAGTAGTCAATCTGTGCCCTCACACTTCATGTAGCGATGCAGAGTATTCTGGATAGATATCCATCTGTCAGGAATGACCTTGATCTCTCTCCCCCCCTCTCCCCTTTGTTTGTGTGTGTCTCGTTTTCTCTTCCCTTCCCCCTCCCCTCTAGGACTAGGGAACACAGATTGAAAGTTTTGTGCAAAAAATGCAGGGGGAATATGAGGAAGCCCTTTTTTTATGCAGCAGGTGGTAGGTAATGACCTGGAACTCACTGCCCACAAGGGTGGTGGATGTGGAGACGATTAATGACATAAAGAGGAAGCTGGATGGCCACCTGAAAGAAATAGACTTGCAGAGCTACGGGGATCGAGCGAGGGAGTGGGACTGACTGCAGAGCTCTGTGGAGAGCCAGCATGGGCTTGATGGACAGAATGGCCTCCTTCTGTGCCATAAGTAAATGACTCTTTGACTCTCTCTCCCCTTTATCTCCCCTCTGTGTGTGTGTGTCTCTCTCCCCCTCTGTCTGGCTGTCTCTCTGTCTCCCTCTCCCCCTCTCAATGTCCTTCTCCACTCCACTTCTCTCTGTATCTCTCCCCCTTCTCTCTCCACCCGTGTGTCTCCAGTATTCCCCACTCCCCGCACAGTGTTCCCCACTCAGTGTACACCACTCCCCATTCAGTGTCCCCGCTCAGTATTCCCCACTCTCTCTGTCCCTTGTATCTCTGTCCCCCCTCTCTCTCTGTCTCTCTCCCCTCTCACCTTTTGCTCTCTCTTTCTGTCCCCTTTTCTCTCTCTCTGTCCCCCATCTCTGTCTCTCTGCCCCCCCCCCTCTCTCCCCTCTCTCTCTCTCTGCCCCTCCCCCCTCTCTCTGTCCCTCCTCTCTCTCTGTCCCCCTTTCTGCTCTCTCTCTGTTCCCCCCTTTCCCTCTGTCTCTCCCCCTCTCCCTCCCCCCCCCCCCCCCCACACAGTTGTAGATAGCAGAAAGCTCAGCAGATGGTTGGTCAGTTCTTTTTTAAAAAGATCGTTGTCAGTTTCACAGCTGATAGCTGCTGATATTGGGAACAGCCGTTTTCCCACAGACTCGGGGTTTTCCAGCAGGCTTTTTTAAAAAAAAGGACAGAACCCATCGGAAAACCCCGAGTTTGTTGGGAAACGGCTGTTCCCGATGTCAGCAGCTGTCAGCTGTGAAACTGACAGCACAATAGTTTAAAAGCTGGTCTGACAAAGGGAAATTTCTCACCTCCAGTCATGCTGAGGGACAGTTTACATCCGTGGGCCAGATGGAAACGTTTGGGGGGCTGGATCCTGGCCCGCAAGCCTTATGTTGTACAACCCTGTTGTAGATGGTACACAATGCTGCTACTGGTGGTTAAGGGAGTGAATGTTGAAGGTGGTGGATGGGGTGCTCATCAAGCCATTGCTTTGTCCTGGATGGTGTCGAGCTTCTTGAGTGTTGTTGGAGCTTCACACATCCAGGCAAGTGGAGAGTATTCAATCACTCTCCTGACGTGCCTTGTAGATGGTGGACAGGCTTTGGGGAGACAGGAGGTGAGTTACTCGCCGCAGAATTCCCAGCCTCTGACCTGCTCTTGTATCCACAGTATTTATATGACTGTTCAGTTTCTGGTCAAAGGTAACCCCCAGGATGTTGATAGTGGGGGATTCAGCAATGGTAATGCCATTAAACATTAGGGGAAATGGTTAGATTCTCTCTTGCTGGAGATGGTCATTGCCTGGCCTTTGTGTGGTGCGAATGTTACTTGCCACTAATCAGCCCAAGCCTGGATGTTGTCCAGGTCTTGCTGCATCTGGACACAGGTTGCTTCCATATCTGAGGAGTCACGAATGGTGCTGAACATTTTGGCAGAAGGGATATGGTGAGGCAATATAGACTTAATGGTACAATGTTAAACAGTGTGCAGGGACTGAGGGACCTGGGGGTGCATGTGCATTGATCTCTGAAGGTGGATGGACTTACTGAGAGAGTGGTTAGTATAGCTTAGGTGCTCTGAGGCTTCATAGATAGAGGCATAGAGTACAAAAGCAGGGAAGCTATGCTGAACCTTTATAAAGCTCTGGTTAAGCCACAACTAGAGTATTGCTTGAAGTCCTGGTCACCACACTTTTGGAAGGATGTGAGAGGGTGAAGAGGAGGTTTATCAGAATGGTTCCCGGGATGAGGGATTTTAGAAGGTTAGGTTGGAAAAGCTGGGGTTGCTCTCCCTGGAACAAAGGAGAATGAGGGGAGATTTGGTAGAGGTGTACAAGATTATGATAGGCTTAGATAAGTTAGACAAGGAAAAATTGCTCCCATTGACTGATGGTACAAGGGCTAGGGGGACACAGATTGAAGGTTCTGAGCATGTAGAGGGGATGTGAGGAAGAACTTATTTACGCAACAGGTGGTAATAACCGGGAACTCGCTGCCCATGAGGGTGGTAGAAGTGGAGACAATCAATGATTTCAAAAGGAAATTGGATGGGCACCTGAAGGAAATAAACTTGCAGAGCTATGGGGATCGAGTGGAGGAATGGGACTTATTGGATAGCTCTGTGCAGAGCTGCATGGACTTGATGGGCCGAATGGCCTCCTTCTATGCTGTAAATGACTCTATCATTGGTGTTGTTTAAGAGATAAATATTGGCCAGGACACCAGGGAAAGCTCCCCTGCTCTTCTTCGAACAGTGCCATGGGATATTTTATGTCCACCTGAGAGAGCAGACGGAGGCTCGGTTTAACGCCTCATCCGAAAGACAGCGACTCCGACACTGCAGCACTCCCTGCACTGGAGTGTCAGCCTAGATTATGTGCTCAAGTCTCGGGAGTGTGACCTGAATCCACAACCTTCTGACTTAGAGGTGAGGGCGCTACCACTGAGCCTGGGCTGGCACTTTCCTCAGTGGGCCAAATATTATATTCCATCATGCAGCTGCCTGTTAGTGTTTCACAATCGACTGCACTGTTTGAGCTGTTTAAATGTAGCATTGTTGGAAAACATCAGCAGGCTAAGATTATATTGGATGAGAAAGCTAGCCCATTGTGGTCGGAGTCAGCAGTTTCTGTTCTCTCCATTAGTGATGTTACTGCAGTTCAATTTGATAACTAGTACTTTAACTCTTGCCATAATAGGATTTTAGCAACACAGACTGTGTCTTTTCTTCAGTGGATTTAAGAAAAAAGGTTTGAACAATTAGCACAAACATTGTGGACATACAGTGTAAGAGAGGGGACTGAGATCTTACTCCATGCATTGGAACAGTCATAAGGAATTTCCTCATGAGTTCTTCTAACTGGCTTCCCATTGTGAGAACCTGCCAGGAAATTCCCAATCATTATGACTTTCGACAGTCTGCTTGATGGATCATCATTGACATCTTCTATCTTGAGTTTCAAGATCATGAGACTCCAAGGTTATGAAGACCCCCACCTACCGAGAATGAGACATATTAATTTTGTCATATGAACATTAATTTTAATTTGTTGCTGGAGTGAAGAAATGACTTGTTTAAAGAGATTAGCAGACATTTGGCTGCAGAACATTTGCATACTAAGACACAGTGCTTGGAGAGACAAAAGAACTGCTCACTGATTCAATTAACAGAGATTGGGCTGGGCAATGGTGATCCACATCTTGTCGGTGTAAGAGACTGCACTACACCACCACCCACCACCCCGCGCCCCCCCCCCCACGCCCCTGCCTCCCCCCCTCCCAAGAGCTTTGAAATCCACAAACCGCAGGAGCAGTTGTTCCCAAATAAGGGATTAGTCACATGACTAACCGGCTGGCCAACTTGGAGTTTGAATTGTGCTCACAGGACAGTTTGAAGACAGACTGCAGATTGCAACTGAACCTGGAACAAAAGAGCCTCTCTCCTGGCTGGCTCTCTCTCGCTTTCTCACAAACCTTCAGACCCACTGAAGTCGCTTAAACCTCAAGAGAGAAAAGACTCCTACATCGAAATAAGTTAAAGCGTGCACTGGGCCCCAACGAATGGCAAGACTTAACGGCAACCCAAAGACTCAACATCAAACTCAAAGGACTGTAATTACAACCCAGCTATTGCCTCAAACTTTTTCCCTTTATTTTTTCTACTTTTTCTGTCTCTATCTGCATGTGTGTTTATCGCATATGCACGCTAGCGTGGTCGCGTCACATATTCGTAGTCATTAACCGGATTAGAGTTTAAACCTGCATGCTCACCACCACCCCCCCCCTCACTGTCCCTGTGCTCACCGCACCCCCCCACAAACGTCTCTGTGTGCTCTCCCCCCCCCACTGTCTCTGTGTGCTCACCCCTCCCCACAAACGTCTCTGTGTGCTCTCCCCCCCCCACTGTCTCTGTGTGCTCCCCTCCCCACAAACGTCTCTGTGTGCTCTCCCCCCCCCCACTGTCTCTGTGTGCTCACCCCCCCCCATTGTCTCCGTGTACTCGCCCCGCACTGTCTCTGTGTGCTCACCCCCCCATTGTCTCTGTGTGCTCACCCCCACTGTCTCTGTGTGCTCACCCACCCATTGTCTCTGTGTGCTCACCCCCCCATTGTCTCTGTGTGCTCACCCCCACTGTCTCTGTGTGCTCACCCCCACTGTCTCTGTGTGTTCACCCCCCCATTGTCTCTGTGTGTTCAACCCCCCACTGTCTCTGTGTGTTCACCCCCCACTGTCTCTGTGTGTTCAACCCCCCATTGTCTCTGTGTGTTCACCCCCACTGTCTCTGTGTGCACACCCCCCCCCCTCATTGCCTCTGTGTGCTCACCCCCCCCATTGTCTCTGTGTGCTCACCCCCCCATTGTTTCTGTGTGCTCACCCCCCCATTGCCTCTGTGTGCTCACCCCCCATTGTTTCTGTGTGCTCACCCCCACTGTCTCTGTGTGTTCACCCCCCCATTGTCTCTGTGTGCTCACCCCCACTGTCTCTGTGTGTTCACACCCCCATTGTCTCTGTGTGCTCTCCCCCCCCCACTGTCTCTGTGTGCTCACCCCCCCCCATTGTCACCGTGTACTCGCCCCGCACTGTCTCTGTGTGCTCACCCCTACTGTCTCTGTGTGCTCACCCCTCCATTGTCTCTGTGTGCTCACCCCTACTGTCTCTGTGTTCTCACCCCCCCATTGTCTCTGTGTGCTCACCCACCCCCATTGTCTCTGTGTGCTCACCCCTACTGTCTCTGTGTTCTCACCCCCCCATTGTCTCTGTGTGTTCACCCCCCCATTGTCTCTGTGTGCTCACCCCCACTGTCTCTGTGTGCTCACCCACCCACTGTCTCTGTGTGTTCACACCCCCACTGTCTCTGTGTGCTCACCCACCCCCATTGTCTCTGTGTGTTCACCCCCCCATTGTCTCTGTGTGCTCACCCCCACTGTCTCTGTGTGCTCACCCACCCACTGTCTCTGTGTGTTCACACCCCCATTGTCTCTGTGTGCTCTCCAACCCCACTGTCTCTGTGTGCTCACCCCCCCCATTGTCTCCGTGTACTCGACCCGCACTGTCTCTGTGTGCTCACCCCTACTGTCTCTGTGTGCTCACCCCCCCATTGTCTCTGTGTGCTCACCCCTACTGTCTCTGTGTTCTCACCCCCCCATTGTCTCTGTGTGCTCACCCACCCCCATTGTCTCTGTGTGTTCACCCCCCCATTGTCTCTGTGTGCTCACCCCCACTGTCTGTGTGCTCACCCACCCACTGTCTCTGTGTGCTCACCCCCCCCATTGTCTCTGTGTGCTCACCCCCACTGGCTCTGTGTGCTCACCCACCCATTGTCTCTGTGTGCTCACCCCCACTGTCTCTGTGTGCTCACCCACCCATTGTCTCTGTGTGCTCACCCCCACTGTCTCTGTGTGTTCACCCCCCCATTGTCTCTGTGTGCTCACCCCCACTGTCTCTGTGTGTTCACCCCCCATTGTCTCTGTTTGCTCAATCCCCCATTGTCTCTGTGTGCTCACCCCCACTGTCTCTGTGTGTTCACCCCTCAATTGTCTCTGTGTGTTCACCCCCACTGTCTCTGTGTGCACACCCCCCCTTGCCTCTGTGTGCTCACCCCCCCCATTGTCTCTGTGTGCTCACCCCACCATTGTTTCTGTGTGCTCACCCCCCCATTGCCTCTGTGTGCTCACCCCGCATTGTTTCTGTGTGCTCACCCCCACTATCTCTGTGTGTTCACCCCCCCCATTGTCTCTGTGTGCTCACCCCGCCCCCCCCACTGTCTCTGTGTGCTCACCCCCCCCCCCACATTGTCTCCGTGTACTCGCCCCCCACTGTCTCTGTGTGCGCACCCCTACTGTCTCTGTGTGTTCACCCACCCATTGACTCTGTGTGCTCACCCCCCA
Source organism: Heterodontus francisci (assembly GCF_036365525.1). NCBI lineage: Eukaryota > Metazoa > Chordata > Chondrichthyes > Heterodontiformes > Heterodontidae > Heterodontus > Heterodontus francisci. Next base: position 69,684,497 of record NC_090387.1, on the reverse strand, counting down.
TTGTCACCATGTGCTCACCCCCACTGTCTCTGTGTGTTCACCCCCCCATTGTCTCTGTGTGCTCACCCCCACTGTCTCTGTGTGTTCACCCCCCCATTGTCTCTGTGTGCTCACCCCCCCCATTGTCTCTGTGTGCTCACCCCCCCATTGTCACTGTGCGCTCACCCCCACTGTCTCTGTGTGTTCACTCCCCCATTGTCTCTGTGTGCTCACCCACCCATTGTCTCTGTGTGTTCACCCCTCATTGTCTTTGTGTGCTCACCCCCCCATTGTCTCTGTGTGCTCACCCACCCATTGTCTCTGTGTGTTCACCCCCCATTGTCTCTGTGTGCTCACCCCCCATTGTCTCTGTGTGCTCACCCCCACTGTCTCTTTGTTCACCCCCCGCCATTGTCTCTGTGTGCTCACCCCCCCCCCCCCCACTGTCTCTGTGTGCTCACCTCCCCCCTATTGTCTCTGTGTGCTCACCCGCCCCCCATTGTCTCTGTGTGATCACCCTCCCCCCCCCACTATCTCTGTGTGCTCACCCCCCCTCACTGTCTCTGCGTGCTCATCCCCCCCCATTGTCTCTGCGTGCTCACCCTCCCCCCCACTGTCTCTGTGTGCTCACTCCCCCCACTGACTCTTTGTTCACCCCCCGCCATTGTCTCTGTGTGCTCACCCCCCCCCCCCCACTGTCTCTGTGTGCTCACCTCCCCCCTATTGTCTCTGTGTGCTCACCCGCCCCCCATTGTCTCTGTGTGATCACCCTCCCCCCCCCACTATCTCTGTGTGCTCACCCCCCCTCACTGTCTCTGCGTGCTCATCCCCCCCCATTGTCTCTGCGTGCTCACCCTCCCCCCCACTGTCTCTGTGTGCTCACTCCCCCCACTGACTCTGTGTGCTCACCCTCCCCATATAACCCCCCCCCACCCCCCCCGTCTCGCCAAAGATCTGCATATAGGTATATTGTTTGCACTTTTGATTGGTGAGCTTTCATGTCAGTTGCATGAGCGTTATTCTGCCTGTCCCCTTCCCCACCCGCCGCCCCTCCCCTCCCCCACCCACCCATTACTGCCACTCGCTGCAGGAAGTGACAGCCAGTGACTGCTCAGGTACAAGCTGCACTGCACCAACTCTCCTCTCACTTACTACTAACAACAGGGGGACAGAAAAGGAACAAAATCAATCTTGCCCCTTTCTGTGCACAAGTTATGAAGGATTGGTAGGTCAGATTGAAAATTCTGGTGGGCCAGGTTCTGGCTTGTGGGCCATATGTTGGACAACCCTGCTACAGAAGAACGCTGACGTGTATTTACAACAAAATACTTGGGGCATTTGGAAGCCTGCCAGAAAGCCTCTGGTCAACAGTAAGGAACCTGGAGGATTCCAGCGCCAACTTGGCACAGGGCTTTGTGCAGAGTTTGGAGCCCATCCTTTCCAGCATGGAAGTGGTGGCCAATTCCATCAGCACATTTGTGGACCTCACCATGATGCAGTGTCTGATGGCCAGTGTCGAGGCTTCCTTTGCAGCACAAAAAGCAGCCTCACAGTATCTGAGCGCTACATTGGAAAGTCAGGAATCTAGCATTCTTCCTCCTACCACTGCCACTGTGCCAGTGCCCCCACTGTTTCCTGTCAACCAACCAGTCCAGACTGCTATCACCAGTGACGTGATGGTGCAATCTGCAGCCAGGCCTACTCGGCATGGAGCTACTCAAGGTTGTCCTCAAAGGTCACTGCAGTCTTACCCTGTGAAAGTCAACTGCCTTCACCTGCTATGCTACAGCCACTGGGGTAGGAATGCATTGGAGCAATAGGACAGGCAAAGACACCCACAAGACGGACACTCGAGGAATGCACAATGGTGATTAATGACTTTTGTATGTAATATGGCATGCTTTCACTTATACGTTTGGTTTCAGATGTTTATTTTGGGGTGGCTTTTATCTTTGCTGACACTGTTATGGCCAGTGACATGGTTGTGGACAATGAAACAACTAAGCAGAGTAGGAAGCTCCAAAAACATTCCCATCGTCAATGATGGGGGAGCCCAGCACATCAGTGCAAAAGACAAGGTTGAATCATTTGCAACCATCTTCAGCCAGAAATGCCAAGTGGATGATCCATCTCAGTCTCCTGCAGATGCCAGTCTTCAGCCAATTCGATTCACTCCACATGATATCAAGAAATGACTGAAGGCACTGGATACTGCAAATGCTATGGGTCCTGACAACATCCTGGCAATAGTACTGAAGACTTGTGCTCCAGAATTAGCTGCACCCCTAGCCAAGCTGTTCCAGTACAGCTACAACACTGGTCGACACTGTGGAAATTTGCCCAGGTATGTCCTGCTCACAAAAAGCAGGGCAAATCTACTCCGGCCAATTACCACCCCATCGGTCTACATTCAATCATCAGCAAAGTGATGGAAGGGGTCTTTAACAGTGCTATCAAGCAGCACTTGCTCAGCGATAACCTGCTCAAAGACGCTCAGTTTGGGTTCCGCCAGGGCCACTCAGCTCCAGATCTCGTTATAGCCTTGGTCCAAACATGGACAAAAGAGGTGAATTCAAGAGGTGTGAGAGTAACTGCCCTTGATATCAAGACAACATTTGACCAAGTATGACATCAAGGAGCCCTGGTAAAACTGAAGACAATGGGAATCAGGGGAAAACTCTCCACTGGTTGGAGTCATACCTAGCACAAAGGAAGATGGTTGTAGTTGTTGGTAGTCCAACATCTAAGCCCAGGACATCACTGGGGAGTTCCTCAGGGTAATGTCCTCGGCCCGACCATCTTCAGCTGCTTCATCAATGACCTTCCCTCCAACATCAGGTCAGAAGTGGGGATGTTCGCTGATAATTTTACAGTGTTCAGTACCATTTGCAACTCCTCAGATACTAAATCAGTCCGTGTCCACATGCAACAAGACCCAAAAAACATTGAGGCTTGACTTGATGAGTGGTAAGTAGCATTCGCGCCACACAAGTGCCAGGCGATGACCATCTCCAACAAGAGAGAATCTAACCATCTCCCCATGATATTCAACAGCTGTACCATTGCAAAATCCCCCACCATCAACACCCTGGGGGTTACCATTGACCAGAAACCTAACTGGACGAGCCATATAAATACTGTGGCTGGGAATTCTGCAGCGAGTAACTCATCTCCTGACTCCCCAAAGCCTGTCCGCCATCTACAAGGCACAAGTCAGGAGTGTGATGGAATCCTCTCCACTTATCTGGATGAGTGCAGCTTAAGGGAGACGGTGGCATAATAGTAATGTTACTGCACTAGTAATCCAGAGGCCCAGGCTAATGCCCTGGGGACACAGGTTCAAATCCCACCACAGCAGCTGGTGGAATTTACAATTCAATTAATTAATCAATTCAATTAATAAAAATCTGGAACTGAAGCAAGTCTCAGTAATGGTGCCATGAAACTATCATTGGTTGTTGTAAAAACCCATCTCGTTCACTAATATCCTTTAGGGAAGGACATCTGCTGTTCTTACCAGGTCTGGCCTACATGTGACTCCAGACCCACATATCAATGTGGTTGACTCTTAACTGTCCCCTGAAATGGCCTAGCAAGCCACTTAGTTGTAACAAACCGCTACAGAAAAGTCAATGAACTGCAGCAGTTCAAGAAAGCAGCTCACCACAACCTTCTGAAGAGCAATTAAAGATGGGCAACAAATGCTGGCCTTGCCAGTGACGCCCACATCCCAGGAAAGAACAGAAAGGGAAAAAAAGCTACAACAACAATCAAGATTCTCAACACCATGCAGGACAAAGCAGCCTGCTTGATTGGCACCCCATCCACCATCTTAAACATTCACTCCCTCCATCACCAGTGCACAGTGGCAGCAGTGTGTACCATATACAAGATGCATTCACCAAGCCTCCTTCAACAGCACCTTTAAAACCCATGACGTCTATCACCTAGAACAGGGGTGTCCATCCTTTTTGCATGAGGGGCCACATTACCATTTTTGCCCTCCAAGGGGGCAAGTGACAAAATTTTGGAAAGGTAAAGGCATTAGAAATAGGGCATATTGGATAAAAATAATTACTAACCTCTTTTTTTCCAATAATTCCTCTCTTCGCTCACCATGCACCAGTAGCCGAAACACACTGCCGGTCGGCGTGGCCCTGCAGTCTGAATCGCGCAGCACATCCCTCCACCAGTACCGCCTCCGTCTCTGCGTGCTCAGCACCCCCCCATGGTCTCTGTGTGCTCACCATTCCGCTCTGTGTCTGTATGCCCCCTCCACTGTCTCTACGTGCTGAACACACCCCCTCCCGACGCTCCCATTAGGAGATGGGAGGGGAGCACCCCCAACTGACAGCACCAGTCTTCACAGGAAGACCCACCTCCCCTGTGCTCCTGTTCAACAACGTTCCGTGCATGGGCAAACTGTTCGTGCTTTTGATGGATGAGCTTCCATGTCAGTCACGCGTGCATCCCTCCATCCCTACCCCCACCCCCCTTACTGACACTAGTTGCAGGAAGCAAAGGCTAGCAACTGCTCAGGTACAGGCTGCACTGCACCAACTCTCCTCTCATTTACTACTAACAACTGGGGGACACAAATGGAACAAAATTAATCTCACCCCTTTCTGTGCACAAGTTATGAAGGATTGGCAGGCGGATTGAAAACCTTGGCGGGCCGGATTCTGTCTCGCGCGCTGTATGTTGGACAACCCAGACCTAGAAGGCCAAGGGCAACAGATGCATGGGAACACCACCACCTGCAAGTTCCCCTCCAAGCCACACACCATCCTGACTTGGAACTATATCGCCGTTCCTTCACTGTCGCTGGGTCAAAATCCTGGAACTCCCTTCCTAACAGCACTGTTAGTGTACCTACACCAGATGCCAGGAGGTTCAAGAGGGTGGCTCACCACCATCTTCTCAAGGGACAATTAGGGATGGGCACCAAATGCTGCCCTCGCGAACAATGCTCACATCTCATGAAAGAATTCAAAAAAACTGAGGAATGGCAAGGTCTGGGCCATTGGTTAATGGGGATTTGTAATTGCAGTTACTGGTACCACACTCAATTAGTTCTTCACGGACAGTCCAGGCAGGACAGGGCTTTTTAGGTTTTTTTCTCCTCCTGCTCCTACTCCTCAGCTGCTTGCTGTGTAGCTGGTGGCAAGGGCAAAGTTATGCAGCATGCAGTGACCACCATGAATCTTGACACCTGCTCTGCCGAATACTGCAGAGCCATTGGCCTGCTTTATCTCATTTCTTGTGCCAGCATGGTTTTTATTGTATGCATGCAAACTGGAGCCATCAGCCATGTTGCCAGTGGATAGCCCTTTTCACCCAGTAGCCCCCCTCTGGTTTGCTGTGGTGGCTCAAATGCAGATGACACAGTGGACTGCCGCGGGATGAAGGCACCATGGCTGCTGTCAGAATACTGCACATTGACCTGGTTGATTCACGGCCTATGGTCACACACCAGCTGGATGTTGAGCGAATGGAATCCCTTTCGGCTCCGGTATAGGGCAGAGTTGACTTGTGTTGCCCACAAAGTGATGGTGCATAGAGTCAATGGCAATCTGCATCATGGGGAGGCCCGCAATCATAGCAAAGTGATGTGCTTACTCCACTGCTGCTCTCTGGCAAGAGAGAGTGAAATGTAATTAGTTCTCTTTGAATAGAGAGCTTTAGTCACCTCCCTTATGCAACATTAGAAGAGAAACTGGGAGATGTAGCAAATATCCCTAGCTCCAGCCTGGAAGGAGCCAGATGCATAAAAGTTCATTGCCATGGTCACCCTCACAGCCATTGACAACGCAGTCCTTTCCCTGCTCTGAGGTTGCAGTTGTGGCTGTACGAGGTGTCAGATTTCAGTGAGGATGTCCTTACTGAAGTGCAGACATCTCACATGTTGTTCCTCGCTGAGGTTCAGGCAGGAGAATAGCTCCTTGAACAACTTGGTGGATATGGCCTCCTACTGAGAGCCCATCTCTCCTTCCTGGTTCTCCCTCTTCCAGCAGCTTGTCCTGCTTTAGGTGGCCTCTGTTCATTCTCCCAGTCATGATGTATTCCAAGGGGAATGCCTACTACTGCAGCCATATCTGGAAACAACTGGTTTGTGCAGAAGCTTTGAAGTCACCAAAAAATCCTTCAGTGCTTGCAGGCAGCACAGTGGTGCAGTGGTTAGCATGCAGCCTCACAGCTCTACTGATCTGGGTTCAGTTCTGGGTACTGCCTGTGCGGAGTTTGCAAGTTCTCCCTGTGACTGCGTGGGTTTCTGCCGGGTGCTCCGGTTTTCTCCCACAGCCAAAGACTTGCAGGTTAATAGGTAAAATGGCCATTATAAATTGCCCCTAGTGTAGGTAGGTGATAGGGAATATGGGATTAATGTAGGGTTAGTATAAATGGGTGGTTGTTGGTCGGCACAGACTTGGTGGGCCAAAGGGCCTGTTTCAGTGCTGTATTTCTCTATGACTTTATAACACTTGCCACACCACTCACTGTCGACATTTGTAATTTGGAACACCTATAGAAAGCACTAAACACTTGTAAAATCTTAGCAAAAGCCAGAAGAAACCAACCAGCAATTAATCTGTAACTAGTTGATGATCCCTTTAAATAGCACTGGTGGGGGTTTGGGGTTGGTCCTTCCTTCTACGGAAGGTGTGTTCAGATGGTGAGGTTAAGAAAGGGTGTTGACTGGAATGTTGAGCTTATGGCACGGTGATTGGTGCCATGATCTGTCTGCTCTGCATACTTTTGGCAGACACTCACTGCACATGCGCTGACACCTACATGAATATGGCATCCGGCACGAGTCCCCCAACAAGAGTACTTGTGCAGAATATGCGTTTTAGAGCGATAATGACCCAGATGGCAATGAAAAAACGAGTGCTAATGAGCCCAATTTCTCATCCAGGATCTCTGAGGTGGTAAGCATAGCTGTTTCCTTTTATGGTACCTATAGATGAAAGTGTTACCTCTTGATTGCACCATACCCAGGAAATTGGATTTAACATTATCTATCAATATTTATGAGATATTATAGATATTTATATGCTGTGTGCACTTCCTATCTGCAGTACTTGACTTCCTGCTGCCATGCTTTTGTCACACTTCTTGTGGCAACATTTTATCATAAATTCCACTATTCACAATCTAATTTTAATAACTTATATAAGCTCATCACTCAGTCTGGCTTCTGGGTTCCCACAATTATCCTAAATGGTTTGTGAAATTAATTTCACTGGTCATTTTTCCCTCAGTAGCTGGATTTTCTATCGCCATTGGATTTAAGCAATATTTTTTCAAATCAAGAACTTACATATTTCACAATAACATGATTACATTTATTCAATTGTATTGTCCTTTGTGTCTTTAATGCCATCCATAAATATTTTACTTAACAGCCTCAGCCTCTCCCAAAAAGTATTTTGGCCCAGGACTGTGAGCAGAATTTGCAGTGTGCAGACCAGTGTGCAGACTGAGCAGATACAGTGTACCTCATTTTCCACGATGCCTTGAATGATTCAGTCAGCTGTCCTGAGAAACATTTCTCTTGAGTCTCTAGTGGTTTCTGCTCAAAAGCTTTCTAAATTATTTGAAGCAAAGCGACACAACACATTTCAAAAGTCTTTCTGAGGTAGAATTCATGTGGAGTGTTTTTATTTATTACAATAAAAAAAAGGAGGGCTAAGAGGGAGAAAGAGTAAATCTCTTGTCGTGTAATGTTGTTTCAATTCTCAAAAGAAACGCACCAGTTGCATTTTGAAACCAACTAATTAGTTCTCCTGCATTCTCTTTACAGTTAGAAAAGGTTATTGCTGATGACCAACACTTCTGAGACAAGAGATTCAAATTTCTAACAACTATGGGACAGGTTGATAGGTAAATTAGCCATTATAAATTGCCCCTAGTATAGGTAGGTGGTAGGGGAATTGAGGGAAGGTGGGGATGTGGTAGGAATATGGGATTAATGTAGGATTAGTATAAATGGGTGGTTGTTGGTCGGCACAGACTCGATGGGCCGAAGGGCTTGTTTCAGTGCTGTATCTCTAAATAAAATAAATTAAAAAATGCAGAGAGAAAAACACTAATGCAGGAAAAGGTAGACAGCAAAGGTAAACAAAAACAAGCTGAATTTTGACAGCAAGCAAAGCTTCTTTCAAAAGAAACAGATATGAAGGCAGAATGGGAGGATAGGAGAGGAGGGAAACAGTAGGGGTGGGGAGGGGGGGCCTCTGATCACTTGTTATTGGGGAGTAGAGGGAATCGAAGCAGGATCAAGGGTGAGGTGAGTGCAAGCCAGGGGAGCTGGAGTAGAAAATAAAGAGGTTGAACTAAAAGGTCAAAGGGGTAAAGGCGGGGGGCAATGATCACAAAACCTTACAGCACAGAATGAGACATTCGGTCCAAAGTGCCAGCTATCTGAAAAAGCTGTCCAGTTCAGTACCACACCCCAACTTTTTCCCTAGAAAATAACTCCTCTTCATGTAGATCTCTAATTGCTTTTTGATTTTTCCAATGGAATCTGATTGCACCATCCTTTTGGATCGTGCGTTCCACGCCTTAACAATTCTTTGTGTAGTTCTTTTGCCAATTATTTTAAATCTATGATCTTTAATTACCGACACATTTTCTGGAAGAAGCAGTTTCCCCTTGCTTTATCAATTTGAAAGGCCATACATACAGCACCTACAGCATAACCTTCATCGACCCTCTCTGTTATTTCATCAAAAAACTCAATCAGGTTCGTCAGCTATGATTTATCTTTAACAAATCCATGTTGGCTGTCCCTTATGAACCGATGCTTCACCGAGTGAGAATAATTTTTATCTGGATGGTCTTTATTTGTTTTCCCACCATTGATGTTAGATTGATTGGTTTAACCCTCTGTCCTGTTTGGGACAGTGGTAACATTTCCTCTGGCACCACTCCCATATCCAAGGAGGAGTGACAGATTGTGCTCAGAGCTTCTGCTATCTCCCTGTTGCTCCCACAGCAACCTGGGATGCATCCCATCTGGAATGGGTGACTGGTTAACTTTGAGTGATGTCAACCGATTTAGCACCTACTTTCTATCTATTTTTTATCTAATCCAGTATCTCTACTCCCCTCCTCACCACTGCCCCCTGCGGCATTAACTTCATCCTCTTCTTTTTTTTGAGGACGTATGCAAAGTACCTCAGTCACACCCTTTCCTTCCACAAGAAGATTTCCTTTTTTGTCCTTAATTAGCCCCACCATTTCTTTAACTATCCTTTTACTTTCTTTATGTTTATAAAAGATGCTTGGGCTCCCTTTTATGTTACCTGCTAATATTTTTTCTCATAGTCCTTCTTATATTCTTTCCCCATTTCCCCTTTATTCTGTTATTCTGCCCAGTTTTCAGTTGTGTTCTGTATCTGATATCTATCATAAACCTCCTTTTTTCTGTTATATGTTAATCTCCATTTTCATCGAGGCACCTCTAGCTTTGATGCCCCATGTTTAACCTTATGGGAATACACCTGGTTTGTATTGGAACGATCTCCACTTTGCCATTGTTCCTTTACAGTTTTCCTGATGAATCTTTGTTTCCACCCCAGCTATGCCAGATCCCTTCTCAAATCACTGAAATTGGCTCCCTTCCAATTGGTTATTTCCACCTTTGATTTTTCTTTGTCCCTTTCCATAACTAGGTTAAACCTAATTATATTATAATCTTTCTGAGCCAGATAGTCTGACACCCCACTTGCCCAAATTAATTCCCCAGAACTAGATCCAGCACTGCTTCCTTTCTCATTGGGCTGGAAACATACTGGTTAAGAAAATTCTGCTGTATCCATTTCAGGAATTCTTCACCCTCCTTTTTCTTTACTTTGGTTTTTTGCTGGTCTACATTAAGGTAATTAAGTTCTCTACTATTACTGCTCTATTATTTTTACATTTGCCCATTGTGTCCTCATGATGGGAATGAGGGAGAGAAATGGGGAGTGAAAAGATAAAGAGGTGGGGAACACAATGGGAGAGAGGAGATGGGGGAGAAACATGCGTGATTGGGGAAGGGTCAGGGAGGTGTTGAAAGTCACATTTTCTCCACAATCCCTTACCACAAATGGAGTCATTAAGGGGCAAGAAGCAGACAAGAACAAACAGAGGCAGAACTAGAGGAAGGGAGAAAGAAAGAGAAACAACAACACTGTTAGAGTAGAGACAGGTAAAGGAACTGATAATATTGTGGAAAATGCCATAGGAGGTGAAATGATTTATTATTAAAAATGTTATATCCATGTGAATGCAATATTGTAGAGGCCCTTCTATCAATCGGGTCACATAGAGAAACCCAGAAACCACAGTCGTTTCGGCCAATGATACCCATTCAACTAATTAGATACCAGACACTACTGACTTTTTAACCTGTCCCTTCAATTAATTAGATCCAGAGCCCTGTAAGCAGAGACTAATCGCATTCCACCACTACAATGTCAATTTTGCAACTTAACCAATTATATCCTACCAAAGTGGAGGTCCAAAGAGCCTTTGGGGGGGGGGGGGGGGGGGGTGGGGGGGGTTCAGGTATACAAATCATGAAAAAGTTATGAATAGGTACAGAAAATAATCAAAAAGACTAGTGGAATGTTGGCCATTATATGTAAAGGAATAGATAACAAGGGAGTAGACGTCATGCTTCAGCTATACAAAGCCCTGGTTAGACCACACCTGGAGCATTGCAAGCAGTTCTGGGCACCACACATTAGGAAGGATTTATTTACCTTGGAGGGGGTGCTGCATAGATTTATTAGAATGATACCTGGACTCCAGGGGTTAAATTACAAAGACAGATTAAATAAACTAGGGTTGTATTCCCTGAAATTTAGAAGGTTAAGGGGTGATTTGAATGAAGTTTTCAAGATATTAAGGGGAACAGGAAGGGTAGACAGAGAGAACTATTTCTGTTGGTTGGGGAGTCTAGGACTAGGGGGCTTAGTCTAAAATTTACAGCCAGACCTTTCAAGAGTGAAATTAAGAAACATTTCTTTGCTCAAAGGGTGGTAGAAATTTGGAACTCTCTTCTGCAAATGGCAATTGATGCTCGATCAATTGTTAAATTTTAAAACTGAGATTGATAGATTTTTGTTATTATTTTTATTCATTCATGGGATGTGGGCATCGCTGGCCAGGCCAGCATTTATTGCCCATCCCTAATTGCCCTTGAGAAGGTGGTGGTGAGCTGCCTTCTTGAACTGCTGCAGTCCATGTGGGATAGGTGCACTAACAGTGCTGTTGGGAAGGGAGTTACAGGATTTTGACCTGGCGACAGTAAAGGAATGGTGATATAGTTCCAGGTCAGGATGGTGTGAGACTTGGAGGGGAACTTGCAGGTGCTGGTGTTCACATGCATCTGCTGCCCTTGTCCTTCTAGGTGGTAGAGGTCGCAGGTTTGGAAGATGCTGTCGAAGGAGCCTTGGTGCACTGCTGCAGTGCATCTTGTAGATGGTACACACTGCTGCCACTGTGCGTCGGTGGTGGAGGGAATGAATGTTTGTAGATGGGGTGCCAATCAAGCAGGCTGCTTTGTCCTGGATGGTGTTGAGCTTCTTGAGTATTGTTGGAGCTGCACCCATCCAGGCAAGTGGAGAGTATTCCATCACACTCCTGACTTGTGCCTTGTAGATGGTGAACAGGCTTTGGGGAGTCAGGAGGTGAGTAACTCGCCTCAGGATTCCTAGCCTCTGATCTGCTCTTGTAGCCACGGTATTTATATGGCTACTCCAGTCCAGTTTCTGGTCCAAAGGTATTAAGGAAAATGGGGAAAAGGTGGGTATATGGAGTTAGGCCACTGATCAGCCATGATCTCATTGAATGGTGGAACAGGTTCGAGGGGTCAAATGGCCTCCTCCTGTTCCAATGTTCCTAAAAGGTTACCAAAACTAGAATTTCCTTCTGGTTACAATTCCAACAGAACTTGAGCTAGCCCAAAACTGCTATTTGTTGAAATTTACTGTGTCCAAAATGACTACCATATTTGCTTATGTAGTGGGGTGTTGAGGGGGCTGAAGGGGGGATGCAGTGTCAGTGTGTCTGTAAGTCACATTTCCTGAAGATATTTTTCAAAAGAAACTTTCTACTCCTTTTAATAAAAGCACTCTGTGGCAACAGAAAATAAAAGAAAACATTTTTCTGATTGGTCATTGGTAGCGAGATTAACTCAAAGACTCTTAATCAATCAGGAGTTGTTGCGATGCAAATCAATGCAGTTGGAGTCTATCATATTAAGCTGCTACAGCCCCGAAACTGCAATAGGTGCCACTTTCTACAGAGCTTTCTCCAAAGCTCATTATTGTTGTGAGTCCTTCTCTGGGAAGAGCACAATACAGTTTCATGAATTTAATCTAGTGGTGAGGCATAGCCAAGTAACTGCACCCCACAAGGGCTTTTCTGTGTGGGTTATACTAGAAGGGAATTTATGAGATGTTCAGATGGGCTAGGCATGCTAATATGTTCACCATGGAGCAACCCAATGCTCTTCCAGTTTTTTTTTATAGGAAGTGGGGCTAAGCATGTACATCCAGCTCTCCTGATGGGTCAGTGCTGAAATGAATACACTTGAGTTTGGAGCCTTTGGTTGCTGCTCAGTTACCTAATCTCAGCAGGTGTGATAGTTAGGGTGATACAACTGGCCTGTTCTGGATCAGTTTCCAGTGACAGCCAATGGAAGGTGCAGAGGCCTGGAATTCGTGTGAGGACAATACTGGGCTCAACACTAATGCTTTCCATAGTAGAATGCTTATGTAGGGGTATGGCCATGTATGTGAAGCATAACTTGGTGAACTCACATTTTTCCCTGCTTTCTTTTCTATCTCTTCTCATGCCCTCTCCAAGCTCATTTTGGCCATGAGACCCTGCTCCTGCTCTCTCAAAGGGGTTCCCACGAAACCAATTTCCCTTCCTGGCCTCCATACTAGCAGATATTGTAAACAGTTCTTTCTCATCAGGTACCATTTCCCTCTCTTTCAAATCTGCTATCATCACGCCCCTCCTCAAAAAAATCCACCCTTAACCCCTCTGTCTTTGTAATCTACTGCCTGTCTCCAACGTTCCTTTCCTCTCGAAAATCCTTGAGCATGTTTTCACCTCCCAAATCCATGGTCACCTTTCCACAACTGCATATTTGAACTCTTCCAATTAAAAATCCACCCCTCTCACAGGTCTGAAACAGTCCTAATTGAAGTCACAAATGATACTCTCTGTGATTGTAACCCTGGTGCCCTATCCCTCCTCATCCTTTTCAACATGTCATGGTTGATCATACCATCCCCCTCCAATGCCTCTGCTCTGTTGCCCAGTTGGGTAGGACTGAAAACACAAAGTCAGGTTCCACATTAACACCGATAAAACCAACTTTACCTCACCATGACCTCTCTCAACTCCTCCACTACCTCTGCATTTTCAGACTGCTTGTCTGACATCCAGTGCTGGATGACCCACAATTTCCTCAAATTAAACATTGGAAAACCAAAGTCATTGCCTTTGGACCTGCCACAAATCTGTTCCTTAGCCATCAACTCCATCCCTCTGCAGTGTCTCAGACTGAAGAGGACTGTTCGTAAACTTGACATCCTATTCGACCCTAAGCTGAGTTTCTGAAACCATATCCCCTTGATCACCAAGGCCACCTACCTCCAGCTCCATAATACTGCCCATCTATGTCCCTGCCTCAGCCCGTCTGCTGCTGAAACTTTCATCCATGCTCTTGTTACCTCCAGACTTGACTATTCCAGTGCTTCCTGGCTGTGTGCCTATCTTCCACTCACCATAAACTTGACAGCCAAAGGTCAGGAGTATCCTGGCTCAGTATGAGTCTGTTTATAACAGCAACTGGATGCAAATACATTACACCGGATGTTATACACTGCATGTATGGACCAGACACACATATCAGCATGTACCAACGGTTCATTATTCCACTGTGGTCAAATGGATGGTAGACAATGTGAGGTAGCATGAGATGAATGCAGAGATTTAATGGGAGAATGGAACTGTCTGTCCAGTAGCTATTGATGTTGCAGTTTGCTAACTGATCTTGACAGGCCACTTACCTGAAAGATGGGTGTATGTGAAGCCAAGATCGATTCAAAATGCAGAATTCAGAGCTTGGACTGGCAGCTGGAGGTCATGCTTGCCATTTGGCACTGTAAACAGAATACTGGTTGCCAGGAAAGACATTCTGATAATGAATTGAAATCCCCATGCAGGCATCGGTGTTTCAAGCAAATTTGACAGGCCTGCCACTCTTCAAAAAAAGCAGCGTAATGACACATCTTCCATAAAGTTCATCCCCCAGTCTAACAATACAGAATGTTTTAAGTCAAGTCAAAAAGTGTGCTGTCTGTTGAAAATGTGGATGACTTCAGTGAATTCAGCTGACACAGGTTTTACTGTATCTTCCTGTCTGACACTTGCTCATTTTATGTTTCTCTCGCTCTCTCTTTCCTTGACTGAGGTGGGCCACTGTGCAATTTGCTTTGGCAGATATGCTGCAATCCCCAGCATTGTGCAGGGATGAAATCTCTTTATCATTGTTATTCCACATGGTCATTTCCTTCTGAAAACTGCAATAAAACAGAATTAAATCTTTTGACAAAAAAATCAAGGGGGGAACAAACTGCTGCAACGTTGAAGTCAAAATATTTCAAATTAGTTTTATAATTCCCTTTTGTATAAACCAAAAGATGGAACGAGTTAGATGAAAATCAATAGAGATGAAGCACACCAGGTACAAATGCAGTTACTGACAAACATATGGGCAGATTGATTGGCAGAGTAGACTTGGAAGATCAAATTTCACAATTCCTGGCAATCATGTTATTGCAATATTAACAAAAACACATGCTATCTGGTAGTTTCAACTCCCTGCTGATTAGTTTAACTGAAACTTTCACTCAGGACCCTGATGCTGTTACAATGGTTGTGCAATATAAGGATCTTCTATCTACCAAGTAATTGCTGTGAAAACCATTATCCCCATTATCAGCTTTCTAGTAAATATGAAGAATGGGTGGGGAGCTGCAGATCTGTTATGGTTTGGTAAAACAAGGATACATCAACGCTTTCAAGAATTGAAAAGGATGTATTGGTATAGTGTCAGAGACAGCAATAAACCAGCAGATTTGTAAGGTATAATGGATGTGGAAATTTCAAAAACAGCACCATCACACTTTTAAACCAGGACAGGACTTCAATTTTGACAGGCATTCTCTGAACATTCTGTTACGGACACGTAACTTCCCCTCCCCTCCCCTGTCAGCATTCCAAAGGGATCGTTCCCTTCGCGACACCCTGGTCCACTCCTCCATTATCCCCAACACCTCATCCTCTTCCCATGGTACCTTCCCATGCAATTGCAGGAGGTGTAATACCTGTCCTTTTACCTCCTCTCTCATCATCATCCAAGACCCCAAACGCTCCTTTCAGGTGAAGCAGCGATTTACTTGTACTTCTTTCAATTTAGTATACTGTATTCGCTGCTCACAATGTGGTCACCTCTACATTGGGGAGACCAAAAGTAGATTGGATGACCGCTTTGGGGAACACCTCCGCTCAGTCTGTAAGCATGACCCTGAGCTTCTGGTTGCTTGCCATTTCAACACTCCCCCCCTGCTCTCATGCCAACATTTCTGTCCTTGGCCTGCTGCCGTGTTCCTGTGAACATCAATTCAAGCTCGAGGAGCAGCACCTCATTTTCCGATTAGGCACTCTACAGCCTTGCAAACTCAACATTGAGTTCAATAATTTCAGAGCAAGACTGGTCCTTTTTTATTATTATTTTATTTTATTTTGTTTTATCATTCTGCCTTAAACTTGGTTTTTCATATTTGTGCTTTTGGACAGAGCTGTTCATTACTCTGTCATTAACAGTCTCTCTGCACTAATTTTTTGTCTTTCACCAAGCCATTAACACACTCCCTTTGCCTTTTCCCCATGACCTCCTTGTCAGTTAATCTCTCCGGCCCTCTGCCCTATCACACATCTTCCCTTTTGTTCTCTTCCCCCCAACCCCTCTTCACTTGCTTAAAACCTATTACATTTCTAACCTTTGCCAGTTCTGATGAAAGGTCACAGACCTGAAATGTTAACTCTGCTTCTCTCTCAACAGATGTTGCCAGACCTGCTGAGTATTTCTAGCATTTTCTATTTTTATTTCTATGTTCACAGCTGTTGTTTTGTCTAAACTACTGTTTTTCTCTTCTTAAAAATAACGGTTGTTTCCCATTGTTTAAACAGAAGTCAGTTCTTACAGTATTTGATGACCCTTGAACTACAAGACAGGACAATGGATAACCTTGCCCATGTTGTGGTCTACAATGGTGTGGAGTCAGAAGATGGAGTTTTCAGTATAACCTAATTGATGGCAGGTGAGAGACACCATCTAAGGATGTGTAAACAGCCTGGGAAGCTTCGTAGTGCCTGTGAGAAGAATTCAATAAGGACTCATGATTGTCAGACTCTTATTTTGAGAAAGTCTGATGGAGGCCTCGGAAAGCTGAAATGGAGCCAGAAATTGGACTTAAAGGGGGACAGCATCCAATGTTCGTTGCTGCAGCTGGAGTGGACTAGTCAACCACTGAAGACTTCGGAGGAAGGGATGTCGATGGAGTGACTGACTGGACAGTCCACCCTCATGCAAGGTTCTCCGGAGACGTGGTGATTTATATACCAAGAGGGAATTGTACCATTTAAGGGAGCTGTCTTGAACAGACTAATTTGGAGTTATAGAGGTTGTGTTACAGGAACTATACCATTTTAGGGAACTGTTGTGAACAGACTAATTTGGGGTTATAGCAGTTGTGCTATAAGATTGTTGTCCTTCTATACTCTTTTCCTTCATTTCTTTTCAATAAAGTTATCAGTCCTTCTTATTGTTACAGTCAAGTGAGGAGGGGTCAAAGGGCTTCCCTCTTTTCCCTCTCCCTATTTGATCACAACAGGTTTAATTCTTTCTTAAAGTTAATGTCCCTTCTTGTCGCCGGCTACTTGCCTTCCTTTCACTCTCCCACTTTCTATCCTTCTCGGGTTTATGGGGGTGATGGACAAAAGGTTTTGGCTTATTCATAAGCTCAAAATCATCAACAATTTCCACTGCTTGCCTAGCTTTTAAAACTTCCAGGTTATTTACATGAGTTCTCACAACTGAAGGAATGGAGTTTTTAAATTCTTCCGAGGTAATCAACTCTCAAAGGTTCTCGTTTGTGGTTTCTATCTTTAATGCCCGTATCCAATGGTCAAAATTAATTTGCTTCACCCTCTCAACTTCTACATATGTCTGCCCAGCCAATCTCCATAAGTTCCAAAACTTCTGCTGGTAAACTTCAGGGACTAACTTATATGCAGCGAGAATAGCCCTTTTTGCCATCTCATAATCTGCAGAAGCCTCTTCAGGAAGCATAGCATAAACCTCATGAGCTCTGCCTACCAACCTGCTTTACATAAGTAGTGTCCAGCTTTCCTTTGGCCATTTCATCTGTTTGGCTATTTTTTAAAAAGATATGAAAAATGCCTCTACATCCCTTTCCTCAAACTTAGGAAGAGCTTCAATAAATTTAAATAGCTTTTCGTTGGGTCCTACATTGCAAGGCCTGTGAGGTGGAGACAAAATGGCTGCTCATTCCAGCAAGAACCAAGACTCGGGTAATTTAAGGGAACTACCTGTTCTTTTTAGCAAGAAGAGAAACACTGCTACCATGCTTGAATCACTGGGTGACTGTCAAGCCCCTCCCCATCTGTTGTTTTAAGCTTGTGTTTCTCTACAGCAGCAAGGAGAAGCAACTGGACTCTGACATGTGCAGACTGAAATGGGAGTCCCTCTCTCTCTCTCTCCCACACATTTCAGCTTACAAGCTTTGAACTCTGCCTGTTGACTGACCCCCTTTGCATAGTCCAGCTACAATCAGAAACCCCGTTGGAGGAAATCATCCGCAACACTGTCTCCAAGAGACCCACCAAACCAGTCATCTATCTCTTCAAACTAAAAGCCTCAGGACCACCAAATTCAGCTAGAAGCCAGCCGAATCACCAAACGACACAAACCCTTTTTTCTATGGACTCTAACTCAACCAGTCTACATTTCCCGATAGAGACAGATAGACCTGGGTGAGCCACTCCCTACAGGAACAGATAGTCCAGGGTGAACTTATCTCTACAGGGATAGATAGACCTTGTTGAGCCTATCCTTACAAACAGCCCACACAAGATATCAGTAACTAGTTCACTTTAGCAGACAAAGAAATCCCTTAATGAAACAACCAATAGCCTCTAGATATGCCGATAACCTGCAGCTGTCTGACTTAAAGTACCTTTCCTTAGGCCACCAAAATAAACATGATCACACTGTGTTTAATATTTCATTTACCTCATATGACCCGTACTGTGCTTGGAGCACCCACTGCAGCAATAAAGATAAACAGACTAAAGCAAGGGTGTCCATATTCCTAAATAAAAACAGAAAGTGCTGGAAATACTCAGCAGGTCTGGCAGCATCTGTGGAGAGAGAAACAGAGTTAATGTTTCAGGTCAGTGACCTTTCATCCTATTGTCCATATTCTTAGCTCTTTGTGTAAATCCATGGTAGAGTCATTGAATCTTACAGCACCAAAGGAGACCATTCAGCCCATCATGCATGTCCAGCTCTTTGAGGGTGCTGTCTAATTTAGTTCCATTACCCAGTTTTTCTCCATTACGCTGCAATTTAGTCAAGTACATGTCCAATTGCTTGTTGTAAGTTCCTACAGAATCTGCTTCCGCTCTTCCAAATAGTGTGTTCCAGACCTTCACAACCTTCTGTGTGAAGAAATTTCTCCTCATTTCCTCTCTAGTTCTTTTGCTAGCTATTTTAAATCAGTGACCTCTGGTTACCTACCCAGTTGCTGTTGGAAACAAATATCCCCACACTTGCTCTATCAAATACCTCCCGTCTGGACCGGGTGGCTTGTTAACTTTGAGTAATGTCAACATATTTAGCACATCCTTTCTATCTATTTTTTTCCTATCCAATATTCTCCCATCCTCTACTGCAACCTTAACTTCATCCTCTTCCTTTATGAAGACAAATGCAAAGTATTCATTCAGTATCTTAGGAATGCCATCTGTTTTCACAAGAAGATTTCCTTTTTAATCCCTAATCGGCCCCACCATTCCTTGCACTATCCTTTTACTTTCTTATGTTTATAAAAGATGTTTGGGTTCCCTTTTATGTCACCACTAACCCACTCTCTCTTTGCCGTTCTTATATCCTTTTTCAATTTCCTCCTGCACTCTCTGTATTCCACCTGGTTTCCGATTTAATTATGTACCTGACATTTATCATAAAATTCCTTTTTCTGTTTTATTTTCTATTTCCTTTATCATCCAGGGAGTTTGTATCTTTCGATGTCCCATCTTTTATCCTTATGGGAATATGCCTGGTTTGTACCTGAACTAGCTGTACTTTGAAGGCCTGCCATTGTTCATTTACTGTTTTCCTGACCAATCTTTGTTTCCAGTCTACCTGTGCTAGGTCCCGTCTCAAATCACTGAAATTGGCTCCCTTCCAGTTGGGTATTTTCACCTTTGATTTTTCTTTATCCTTTTCCATAACTAAAGGATTAATAATCCAGTTAATTTCTGTAGATCCCAAGCTGCTGATACCAGTGAATTCCTACTGTTCTGATTTAGGATCAATCGGCTCATTGAGCAGCAGCATAATGAACGGCTTTTTCCAAACTCAACTACCACAGACTCCAAACAGGATAAACCAATGATGAAGAAGTGGAAGCATAAATATGATTATATTTTCTGGTCTGCATGGGCTGGAGTGTCAGCACTCAGAGGTCGCAGTTTGGCGACCAGCGACTTAAAGAATACAAACAGCAGAAAATGTCTGCCACTGAATTATTCTACTTTTTTTTCAAATCCATAATTAGCTTGTTATGATTGATATACCCACACCACCATTAATAAATAGCATTTGTGGCAAGCACCACTGTATTACACAAACAAAGCAGCACATGCTGATCCTACTTGCCACAGTAGGATTTTCAGGCCATGCCATTATGAGAGGAGACACAACACTTTGCTTCAAAGGAGAATCATCATCCTTCAGGGAGGGAAGCAGCTCAGCTGAACTGTGTCCAGCTTGGGTGGTAGTAATGTAAAACATTAAAGGACCCTGTTGCTCTGAGAAATTGTTCTGGAGCACCATGTTCTTTGTGATCATGGTACAGTGAAGGAATGTAATTACATCTTCACAGTGCAGTAAGGTATTCCAACCTGAATCATCAACATCTTGAGAGAGAAGGAGTTAATTTTTTCCCATTGTATCTGTGACAGTGTCAGCTCCCCCGCTGCAGCTATTTAGAATCATAGAATAGTACAGAACAAAAGTTGGCTATTTGGTCCCTCGAGTCTCTGCCAGCTCTTTTGAAGAGCAATCCAGTTAGTCCCACTCCCCTGCACTTTTTCCATATCCATGTAATTTTTTCTGCTTCAAGTATTTATCCAATTGCCTTTTGAAGGCTACTATTGAATATATAGCCAGTACCGTATAAGGCACTGCATTCCAAGTATTGGACATTCATTGCATAAGTAAGTTTTCCCATGTGTCACCTCTGGTTCTTTTGCCTATCACCTTAAATCTGTGCCCTCTGGTTAGTGACTGTTCAGCCACTGGAATCAGTCTCTCTTTATTTACTCGATCTAAGTCATTCATGAGGCCATTTGTGGCTAATTTGATTTATATAAAATAAGTGGACAAATAGAATAATGATTACAGCGAATTTTCATTTATTTCATATGCTCCTGGATAATACAGAACACAAACAAGCACATTACTGGGGGCCCAAAGACACATTGTACAGCGAGCTCGCCACTGGTATCAGACCCACCGGCCGTCCATGTCTCCGCTTTAAAGACGTCTGCAAACGTGACATGAAGTCCTGTGACATTGATCACAAGTCGTCGGAGTCAGTTGCCAGCAATCGCCAGAGCTGGCGGGCAGCCATAAAGGCGGGGCTAAAGTGTGGCGGGTCAAAGAGACTTAGCAGTTGGCAGGAAAAAAGACAGAAGTGCAAGGAGAGAGCCAACTGTGTAACAGCCCTGACAACCAATTTTTTCTGCAGCACCTGTGGAAGAGTCTGTCACTCTAGAATTGGCCTTTATAGCCACTCCAGGCGCTGCTCCACAAACCACTGACCACTTCCAGGCGCTTACCCATTGTCTCTCGAGACAAGGAGGCCAAGGAGAGAATAGTGGGCTAAATTAACTTTCCTGATCATCAATTTTCTGAAACTACTCAGTGCTAAACTTAAATAGGGAACTCTCACTCTCTGGGCTGAATTTTATAAGCTCACCGCCGTGCTCAGTGGCGAGCTTTGTAGAAGGCACAGCGCACGTGCGACTTGTGTGCCGCTGAAGCCCCCCGATATTTTGCATGGAGGCTCATTTAAATGGAGGGGGCAGAGCGGCCCTTAGAAAAAATTGGAATTTTTAAAGGAACAGTATTTAACATTATCTGTAAAAAATTAGATAAAAGCTGGAGGCCCTTTCCCATAACATCCCCCCGCACCGCGCACCCCCACCCCCCCCCCCCCCATGTTTGTCTTTGGGCCTATTGAACCAAAATAAATTTTATTCCCAGCCCGAACCTCCCCCCCGCAACCTTGTTACCTTTGTCCTTCAACACCTTCCCACCATCCCCTCAGCCCATACAAAGTGTTTTCCCCGCTACCCCCGCCACCGCCCTGATAATTTCACTCCTTCCCCACCCCACCAGTGTCACACCTCGTGGGATGGCCACCAGGGCAAGGTAAGTTAATTTGCATGTGTTTAACTTAATTTTAATATTAAAATGAATGCTTCGCCACCTCTGGTAAAATGCAGCGGGGCCTTCTCAGCATCAGGGGTCATGGCGGGCCTCTCCCAGAAGAGTTTTCCAGGCACCCCCCGCCACAACACCCGACATCGGAGGGCTAGTAAAATTCAGCCCTCTGTGCCTGACTTCCAGTTTACTGCAGGTTGTGTCAGCTTGCCTAAGCTAGATAGAAAGGCAATCCTTTGACCTCTGGCCTGCCCTCAGTTCTCCCTGTCCATGGATTAGTCCGTTGAGATGTCAATCAAACTAGATACTGCAATCCTCGGTATGAGCTTCCTGGCAACTACAACCTGCTGGGCTGATCTGGGTGGAGTCATTCCAACATTACACTAAATTCCCACTCTGGAATGTGTTGATAAACTTTTGTTACCTAAACTGATGTATTATGCAGAAAACACCACTTGTTTATCTAGTTCACACTCCCAGAAAGTGTATTAACTGCAGATTGAATTCTTTATTAACTAAACTTAACTTAATAGCAGCACCTTAATATAAATTACTGCAAATTCTTCCAAATATCTCAAAACATGATAGGCACCTCAGAGGCAACATAGTCTTGATGCTATGGCACCTTTCTCCTTTTTTTAACTAGGTAGGGAGTAATGGATTCTACCACATGGTTATGTTCATGTATTGGGCTTTCTGCTTGAGTTTGTGTAGAAAACACATGATAATTCTTGGTGCTTGGTGTAGCCATTCCTCCTGAACATCCCAACAAACATACAGCAGCGGTGTTGTGGAGGAATGCCGGGAAAATGCTTGAGCTGGAGCAGCACAGCCCATTCTTTTTCCTGGTGCCAGATAAAATAGCATTTCAAATTTCAACGTTACAAGTTTACCTTGCATTGCTCGCAGCATTGAAGAGAACAAACTATTGCCCTGTATCTCAGTGAATGAAGGCGACAATCTGTGAAGAGGCAGTGAGTATTCTTTTTGTCTCCAGCAGTTGCTATTGCTGCTATCTTGTCTGAGTAATCCATGATTGTCAATCTAGCAGCAATAGCATCAATCAGCTTCAATTCAAATCTCGAAACCTCCATTCTGTTTCTCACCAGGCTAATGCAACAAGGTAAAGGGTTTATAGTGAAAAAAATACTTGTTGTCTAAAGAAAGAACTTGCATTTATATAGCACCTTTCATGACCTCAGGATGTTCTAAAACACTTTGCGGCCAGTTAAGTACTTTTTGAAGTAGTCACTGTTGTGATGTAGGAAACCTGGCAGCCAATCTGTGCACAGCAAGATTCCACAAACAGCAATGAGATGAATGACTATATATCACCTGATTATTTAATGATGTTGGTTGTCGGATAAATATTGGCCAGGACACTGGCAAGAATCAGAGAATCATAGAAACTTACAGCACACAAGGAGGCCATTTAGCTTGTTGTGCTCATGCTGGCTCTATGACAGAGCAGTTGTGCTTAATCCCACATTCCCGCTTTTTGTCTGTAGCCCTGTAAGTTGCTCATCCTCAAAATATTATAAATAATTATATTATCTTTTGTGAACAGCTTCATGTCTAAACTAAAACAATTACGATCTATCTAAATGAGAAACCTTGGATTACAAAGGACTTTAAAAGTAATTATGAAGGAAAGACAAATTGCATTTGGTGTTTTGGACCAAGGCAAACTTTATGAATTAAAAATCAAAGCAAGAGAGGAAATTCAGAATGTGAAAAACGTGTATAGAGACAAGCTGCATAATTGTTTAAGGATAAATAATCCCGAAGATGCATGGAAGTGTATGCATAAAATGACTGGCTTCAGATCGAAAAAAAGAAATAACTTCTTTTTGTCCACTGATAATCCTCATAATGTTGAGAATGAATTGAACGGACTTTTTAGCCGGTTTGAAGATGATGCATTTGAGGGACATCTGATTTTGCAGCAGCCTTCACTTTGTGAATTAGAAGGACCTTGTGTTATTATCAATAAATGGGAGGTAGAGAAGCAATTCAAGCGAATAAATCCACGGAAAGCATATTGCTCAGATCAGATCAGCGACAAAATTGTTAAGGAATGTGCTCAACAGTTGGCAGTTCCTTTTCTCTGGTCTTTCAGAAATCATCTGACACGCACACTGTTCCTTGTTGTTGGAAATCAGCCATCATCGTTCTGATTACTAAGGAGTTGCAGCCTGCTGAGTTGAATGATTACCGACCAGATGCTTTTACATCGATAGTCATGAAGTGCTTCGAGCGCATTATGTCAAAGCTTCTTTTAGATCCTCTTGTTCCACATATCGACCAGTAACAGTTTGCTTCTCAACCTCACAAGTTAGTGGACGATGCTGTTCTGACCTTGGACCATTTGATCATACGGACAGATTAGGTAACTATGTTTGTGCCACCTTTGTTGATTTCTCTTCAGCTTTTAATACCATACAACCATTCAAGCATATTGAGAAACTGAAAAACCTTGATGTTAATCCTACTCTCCTAGTTTGGATCAGTGATTTTCTTCACAAGACCCAACGGGTGTTAGTCTCTGGGATTTACTCAGAGCCCATGTTAAGGAACACGGGATCTCCTCAGGGCTGTGTACTTTTGTCTTTGCTTTGCATCCTTTACATGAATGATTGTCAATCAGAACATGACAACATAACAATTCTGAAGTATGCTGATGATATGGTTCTTGTGGGCCTCGTCAAGAATAATTAAGTAAACTCTCGGAATTCAGTGGAGAGGTTTGTAAAATGGTGCAACAACAATTCTCTTAAATTGAACGAAAATAAGACGAAAGAACTAGTTATGGACTTCAGGAAAAAGCCAGTTAATTATATTGTTCCCGTGAAGATTCATGATATGGACATTGAAATAGTCACTAGCTCCAAGTATCAAAGTAGATGATAATTGAATAGGGGGGAACAGTGTAGAGAGGTGGTGGCCAAGGGACATACATGAATATACTACCTCAGAAAGTTTTGAGGAAATCACACAATCATGAAACTCTTCTGTACAGCTGTAGTTGAGAGCGTTATCCTTTTCGGATGTCTCTCCTGGTACTGTCTTTGGAATGGAGATTCTTTAAGGGTTTCGAGATTGTTGAACCAGACAGGAAGTGTATTTGGCGAGCAGATCTTTCTTGATGAAATCTGCTCTCAATGAATTTTGACAGAAGTAAAATGTGTTATGAACATTGAGAACCACCCTTTGTCTCAGTATTACTGTTGGATGCTTTCAGGGAAAAGGCTACAATCCCTTAGATGAAGGATAAATCGGTGCTTGAACTTGTTTGTGCCTTCCTCTATAAGAACTTTCAACAGGAGCTTGATGAATGGATGAGGATATGGACTGATGGTGGGACTCATTGACGGATTATTTTAATGTACTGGAATTAATTTTGAACATATATATTTTAATCAAGTTAGACTTTTTGTGATAGGGTAATTTTTTGTTATTATTCATATGAACTATGTTAATGAATGAGCAATGTACCCGAAATTAATTTCCATATGGACAATAAATTGAAATTGAAGTACCTGTCCAACTCCCTTTTATAATTATCTATGGAATAAGTTTCAACCACCTTTTCAAGTAGAGCAATCTAGATTCCAACAGCTCTTTGAGTAAAAAAACTTCTCCTTTCCCCTCTAAATCTTTTGCCAATGATTTTAATCCTATAACGTCTGATTATTGACCCACTTACCAGAGAGAATAGTTTTTCTGTATCTACGCTATCAAAACCTCGCATTGTCTTGGAAACCTCTATGAGGTAAACTTTTAACCTTCTATGTTCCAAGGAGAACAGTCCTAACTTTTTCAACTTCTCCTCATAACTGAAGTCTCTCATCCCTGGTAACATCCTAGTAAATCTACTCCTCCTCCTATTTCCTATGTTCTTTTCCAAGGCCTTTACACCTTTCCTGAAATATGGTGCCCACAATGTCCACAATGTGCCAGCTGAGGCCCAACCAGTGATTTATAACGTTTGAGCATGATCTCTTTGTTTTTATATTCTGTTCCTATAGTTATAAACCCAAATAACCCAGATGCTTTTTTAATCACCTTATCAGCTTGCCCTGCCACTTTTAAGGATTTGTTTATATGGTCTGTCTGCTCATCTACACTTTTCAAAATTGTACCATTTGTCGTATACTGTCTTTCCATATTAGATCTCCCAAAATTCTCACTTCTCCACATTGAACTCCATCTGCTTCTGCCCTTTTCACCATCTTGTCTATGTCATCCTGAAGCCTATAACTGTCCTCATCACTATCTACTACTTTCCCAAGTTTCATATCATCTGTAAACTTTGTAATGCTGGTCCCTACACCTGAGTCTAGGTTGTTTACAAAAATTGCAAACAGTAATGGACCCAAAACTGACCCGTGGGGAGCACCACGACAAACCACTTCCCAGTCTGAAAAACATCCATTAACCACCATATTCTGCTTCCTGTCACTGAACCAATTTTGCATCCATGCTACCACTTTCCCCTTAATTCCATGGGCTTCCATCTACTTAATAAGACATGGCATTTTGGTCAAATGGCTTCAGAAAGTCCATATATACTGTTATGATCCATTTAAAAAGAGAAAGTTGAATTCCCAATTTTTACTGAAAGAATTATGGCACAAGATTTCACGTTTTAGACAAAAAAACTTTACAATACAAGAGTTAAACAAAGCAAAACACTACTAGTTTAACACTACAATTTGGAAATATTTATATTTTAAACTTAAAATCTTAACAGAACATGAAGATGAATACCTTAAACTGTAAATCTCAACAGAACACTCCTATTTGACAGTCACTTCCATCCCAAGAGTTCCCCTGTGCATTACAGGATCTTGGCAGTTTGTTGACTTCTTCAGGGATGAAACCAAAGTGTACACAGCCCTTAGGAATTCACTTTGATTCCTTAGTTTTTCAACTATCTTCTGAGGTCTGAGATCACCTCCCGAATCTGGACTTCCCAGCTTGAGCACTAGCCTACCTCAAAACAAAAACACCCCTGGTTCCCGATGGCTTCTTTGCTCTTGAGTCCAGCTGACTTACAAAAGCCAACTGCTTTCTCTATCACCAACAGCCTGTCTGAAGCCAACCGACTGTCTGTCAGCAAGCACACAAATCAAAACACTAACAGGCGCCACTTGCATCATCTATCTCCATAGTAAGTGGTACATATGGGATGTCCCAGATAGCAATTTAAACTTATTGTTTCCAACTCCAAATCTTCTCTTTGTTCTGGAAAATCAATGAATAATTTAACCCCCTGATTGAGGCAACTGCAGACACACCGTCTCCATCAAGAAGATCAGAGAGGTTCCATTCTTTAGGGTCTTCACACTTCCTATTATGACCTAAATAAACATGGGCCAACCTTTGATTTGTAACCATGCTAGGTTTGTTTACCAGCTTCTCAAACCAGGTATTTTCATTTGTCTTGCATTTAAAAAAAATTCAATTCCCAAATTAAAAGTTATCTCTAGAAAATTTATAAAAATCATGCGCCAGGTGATCATAACAATACAACATCTACTGCACCACCTTGGTCACCCTTCTCTATTATCAATGAATTTAATCAAAGTAGTCAGAAGCAATCTGCCTTTAGCAAATCCATGCTGACTCTCCTTGATTAATCCATGCCTTTTCAAATGAAAGTTTATTTTGTCCCTGACAATGGTTTCAAATAACTTCCTCACCATTAATATTAGACTGACTGGCCTGCAAATTCCTGTTTTATCCCCTTCTCCTCTCTTGAATAGTGTTATTACATTAGAAATGCTCCAATTCTCTGGCACAAGTCCTGTACCCAATAGGATTGAAAGATTGTGACCAATCCCTCTGCTATTTCTATCTTTGCACCTTTCAGCAACCTAGGATTCATTCCATCTGGATCAGGTTGTTATACTTCAGAAAGATAGTTGGTGAAAGATAATACTGGAGTCAATCTTTACTCAGTCTTATATTTATTTTCAGAGTGAAACATTACAAGCATACACCTTGTGACGAAAACCACACCTGCCAAAATGAGACATATTAATTTTGTCATATAGAACATTATTTTTGAATGGTTACTGGACTTGAAATAACTTGTTTTAAAAAACCACAACAGTGGCTGAAAACATGGCTGCACATTTGCATTCTAAAAGACAGTTGCCTGAAGAAGACAATAATAAAAGCAAAATACTGCAGATGCTGAAAATCTGAGATAAAAACAAGAAATGCTGGAAATACTCAGCACACCTGGCAGCATCTGTGGAGAGAGAAGCAGAGTTAACATTTCAGATCAGTGACCCTTCTTCTGAAGAAGGGTCACTGATCTGAAACATTAACTCTGCTTCTTTCTCCACATGTGCTGCCAGACCTGCTGAGTATTTCCAGCATTTCTTGTTTTTTGATTATGCCTGAAGAAGACAATGGGAGTGCCTCCCTGATTCAAATAGCCAGATGGATTTTTGATCAAGAGACATTGAATGTGTAAGAGCATTCCAACCACCCCACCCCCGAGAGTATCCGCTAAGCTTGGGGGAAATTCACAAACCTCACCAGAGAGATTGTTCCAAATAAGGAGCTAGTCACATGACTAATCTGCTGCCAACTTGGAATTGTTTGAATTGTGCTCACAGAACAGTTTGGGAATAGGCTGCAATTTGAAGACCAAAGAGAAGGAAGGTCTCTCCCTGCCGCTCTCTCTCTCACACACAGAGTTCCAGGGACCCACAGAAGTAACTCAAGCCTCAAGACAGAAGACTATTGAAACAAGTTCGAAAGTGTGCACTGGGCCCCAGCGTGAACTACAAGACTTGACTGCAATCAAAGACTTTACATCAAACCCAAAGCCAGTAACTGAACTCCAGCTATGGCTTTGAACCTTTTCTCCTTTGATTCTTTCTCCTTTTCTGTCTCTATTTGCATGTGTGCTTATGCATGCTAGTGTGGTTGCGTCGCGCATTTCTAGTAGTTTTAACTGAATTAGAGTTTGAAGGTTAATAAACTTGCACCTTTCTTGTTTAAATCCGAGAAAACCTGTCTGGTTGATTTTTTTGCCATTACAATTAGAGAGCAGTGAGCAAGGACACACTGAGATGGAAGCTAAAAACACTGTGTTTTAAAAATTAAACCTTGTTACGGCCAAACCAGGAATAGGCTGAGAGGGAACCCCTAGACCCCTTTCTCACCTGGTCGTAACAACCTTCTAACTCAACCCCCACACAAGGCTGGATTTTATGATCCCTCCATCAGGAGTGACAGCGGGTGTGCAAAATAACAGAGGTCCCGCATGTCATGTTAGCAGCCAGACCGCCACGGCTATGTGGCAGATGAGCATTTTGCATAATGGAGACAGCTCTCCCCCAGTCACATGGCAGGGATGGCAATGGAGATGTAGTTCACAGCGTCACCTGATGTTGGAGCAGGTGCTGGCACCATTTTTAAAAGGCTGCCAGCCCTGCATATAATCTCTCCGAGAATTGAGCAGCAGTGCAGAAAAGCAATACCTCTGTGTTTTGAATTAAATCTTTCAATCAACAAACAAGGCCCCCAGGCAACCATGTCAGATGACAGAGCAAGGGTGGCCCCACGGTTCAGTGATGCCTCCCTGCTGAGTCTTCTCCAGGCTGCAAGGGAAAGGTGAGCGGTTCTCTTCCCCAGCAATCACAAGAAGTGGTCCTCCCGCCTGACCAATCAAGCCTCGATGGAGATCACAGAGCAGGTCAGTAGCCGTGGGGTTACCTGTCGTAACTGGATGCAGTGCAGGAAGAGGGTCAATGACCTCTTGTGTTCAGCCAAGGTAAGTGGTACGTTTCGAAATTGCTTTGTGTGGTCTGATTTTCCACAAACATTATGTCACACAGGTGCCAGAGCCATTCCAAGGACAGGAATGTCATAGCAGATTGATGGCAGATGACTCACTGCATATGTGAGACAAGTTTCCCTCATTTCTGCTTCAGCCCAAGTGAGACCCATTATAAATTGAGTCAGTATGAGAGAAGAGACATCCCTCAGGTGTTGATGAGTGCCTCTGTTAGTATTGCCATGATGTTAAGACATTTGGAAATGTTCAATATCTGCACCCTTGCTCTTTCAGGAGAAGAGGGCCCACAGCAGGAGGGAGGTGGCCAACACCGGTGCAGGGTTTAACTCAGGTCGAAGAGGAGGTGGTGGAACTAGCTGATAGCCAGGATGGAGGTGCCAAGTGAAGCTCGGGACCCAGCTGAAGAGAGTGATTATTGCCAAACAGAGAAAGATACAATTTACATGTTGAATGAGCTATACCTTGTTGTCCTTAATGGGAAATGTGCACTCGAACCTCCAAGTGTTTGTTCTTTAAACATTATCTTACAGGTCACCGTTTGCAGGTGACTGCATGACAACCTCCAAGAAGCAGCACTCAGAGGATGTACCATCACATGATTCTCCTGCACCTTCCACCAGCATCGATACTCTCACCTCGGTGGGTTTCCGCCCATCTGCAGAATCAGGGTCACAAGCTGGTGAGAGTACCGCACACACTGCCAAGTAGCTGGCAAAGGCTGAAACAGACGAGGCCTCTGACAGTTGGAAGACTGTGGGTAGCCAGGCCCATGCTGAGCCCCAGGCTGATGGCGAGCCTCTGGTGTCAACAGCACAAGGCGTGTTGGAGTTGCAGAGTAAAGGTCTGCTACCCGACCCGAACCCGACGGGATCTGACGACATGTGTCAGGTTCGGGTTGGGTCGGGTCGCTCTTCCGGGTCCGTCTCTCAGGCTCGGGTAGGGTCAGGCTGGGTCCATGTCAGGCCGGGTCCGGGTCGGACACACTGAAAGGTTGTTTAAAAAGATGAAATTTGGAGCCACGAAGTCAGTGATTGTTTTGTCACGAGTTAAACAGAAACGCATGAGTTGTGCCCAGACAGGTTGTACCACACTGTACCAGTATTGCTTAAAATAAACACAGCAATTTTTTTGAGGAAGTGACGAAGATGATTGATGAAGGAAGGGCAGTGGATGTTATCTATATGGACTTCAGTAAAGCCTTTGACAAGGTCCCCCATGGCAGACTGGTACAAAAGGTGAAGTCACACGGGATCAGAGGTGAGCTGGCAAGATACAGAACTGGCTCAGTCATAGAAGACAGAGGGTAGCAGTGGAAGGGTGCTTTTCTGAATGGAGGGATGTGACTAGTGGTGTTCCGCAGGGATCAGTGCTGGGACTTTTGCTGTTTGTATTATATATAAATGATTTGGAGGAAAATATAGCTGGTCTGATTAGTAAGTTTGCGGACAACACAAAGGTTGGTGGAGTTGCGGACAGTGATGAGGATTGTCAGAGGATACAGCAGGATATAGATCGGTTGGAGACTTGGGCGGAGCAATGGCAGATGGAGTTTAATCCGGACAAATGTGAGGTAATGCAATTTGCAAGGTCTAATGCAGGTGGGAAGTATACAGTAAATGGCAGAACCCTTAGGAGTATTGACAGGCAGAGAGATCTGGGCGTACAGGTCCACAGGTCACTGAAAGTGGCAACGCAGGTGGATAAAGTAGTCATAAAGGCATACGGCATACTTGCCTTCATCAGTTGGGGCATAGAGTATAAAAATTGGCAAGTCATGCTACAGCTGTACAGAACTTTAGTTAGGCTACACTTAGAATATTGTGTGCAATTCTGGTCGCCACACTACCAGAAGTACGTGGAGGCTTTGGAGAGGGTAGAGAAGAGGTTTACCAGGATGTTGCCTGGTCAGGAGGGCATTAGCTATGAGGAGAGGTTGGATAAACTCAGATTGTTTTCACTGGAACGACGGAGGTGGAGGGGCGACATGATAGAGGTTGACAAAGTTATAAGCGGCATGGACAGAGTGGATAGTCAGAAGCTTTTTCCCAGGGTGCAAGAGTCAGTTACTAGGCGACATAGGTTTAAGGTGAGAGGGGCAAAGTTTAGAGGGGATGTGCGAGACAAGTTCTTTACACATAGGGTGGTGAGTGCCTGAAACTTGTTGTCGGGGGAGGTGGTGGAAGCAGGTACCATAGAGACGTTTAAGAGGCATCTTGACAAATACATGAATAGGATGGGAATAGAGGGATACGGACCCTGGAAGTGCAGAAGGTTTTAGTTTAGGCAGGCATCAAGATTGGCGCAGGCTTGAAGGGCCGAATGGCCTGTTCCTGTGCTGTACTGTTCTTTGTTCTTTGTTCTTTGTTCAATTGCCCGAAGGCTCAGAAAATATCATTATACATTACCTAGACTCCTGCTTTACAGGTTGAAATACTAGCCGCAAGTTTATGCAGTGAGCAGCTGAGATGCAGAGACCAGGAAGGTCCTGAGTGATTAATCTTTATAAAATATACAGTATTTGTATAAAAAATATAAAATGATCACTGTCAGGACTCTAGTCTAGTACTGTACTGTATGCAATTGATGTATGTAAGGGATGTTGAAACTGCCTATTTTTAACGTTCTGCGTTGCCTCCCTTGTGCGTTGCTCACCATGTCTGGCCTCCATCACTGTGTTGCGATCTTCCACTGCTGCTTGATCATGTTTGTGCTCTGGGTCCTCTTCCTCGGAGGATGTCCATTGCTCATGTATGTCTTCCTCATGCAAGGTCTCTCCCCTCTGTAGTGCAATATTATGTAGAGCGCAACAGACCACCATGACACGCACAACCTTCTCTGGGACATACTGCAGATCTCTACTAGATCTATTGAGGTATCGGAACCTCATCTTCAGCGGGCCAATGGCCTGCTCGATGGTTGCACGGGTGGAGCCGTAGCAAGCATTGTAACACTCCTCCGCATCATTGCTGGGGTTCCTAACTGGCGTCAGAAGCCGTGTCTTCAAGCGGTAGTCCTTATCCCTGAGAATCCATCCCTAAAGACGAGTGGGTGGGTGGGGGGTGGGGGGGGTGGGGGGGTTGGGTGGCAGTGAAAAGCAGTGGCACCTGGGATTGGTGAAATATGTATGACTCGTGGCAGTTTCCCTGGAAGCGGACATACACTTGTAGGAAGCACTTTCGGTAGTCACAAACCAGTTGCATGTTGATTGAGTGGAATTCCTTCCTGTTGATGAAGGTGGCTGGTTGGCCCGTGCAAGCCTTGATGGCCACATAAAGTACCACATAAAAGGCTAGTTAACAAAAGTAAGGCTCGTGGAATAGGAGGGTCAGTGTTCAATTGGATACAAAATTGGCTTAAGGACAGAAAACAGCGAGTTGTAGTAAATGGTTGCTTTTCAGACTGGAAGATGGTAGAAAGTGGTGTTCCCCTGGGGTCAGTGCTAGGACCACTGCTTTTTATTATATATAATAGCCTTGGATCTTGGAATACGGAGTAGAATCTCAAAATTTGTTGACAACACCAAACTTGGAGGTGCGGCAACAATGTGAATGATATGAACCGCCTGCAACAGGACATAAATAGGCCAGCAGAATGGGCAGAGAGGTGGCAGATGGAATTTAATACTGACAAGTGTAAGGTGATGCAATTTAGCAGAAGGAAGAGGGAGAGGCAATATAGACTTAATGGCACAATTCTAAAGAGTGTGCAGGAACAGAGGGACCTGGGGGTGCATGTGCATTGACCTTTGAAGGTGGTAGGGCATATTGAGAGAGTGGTTAGTAAAGCATATGGGATCTTGGGCTTCATAAATAGAGGTATCGAGTGTAAAAACAGGGAAGTTATGCTGAATCTTTATAAAGCTCTGATTAAGCCCCAAAGGAGTATTGCATCCAGTTCTGGTCACCACACTTTAGGAAGGATGTGAGGGTCCTTGAGAGGGTGTAGAGGAGATTTACCAAAATACTTCCAGGGCTGGAGGATTTTAGTTACAAGGTTAGGTTGGAAAAGCTGGGTTTGTTCTCCTTAGAGCAAAGGTGATTGAGGGGCGATTTAATAGAAGTGTACAAGATTATGAGAGGCTTATATAAGTAGACAAGGAAAAACTGATCCCACTTTAAAAAATTAATTCCTGGGATGTGGGCGTCATTGGCCAAGCCAGCATTTATTGCCCATCCCTAATTGCCCTTGAGAAGGTGGTGATGAGCTGCCTTCTTGAACTGCTGCAATCCATCTGGGGTAGGTATACCCACAGTGCTGATGGGAAGAGAGTTCCAGGATTTTGACCCAGCGACAGCGAAGGAACGGCAATATAGTTCCAAGTCAGGATGGTGTGTGACTTGGAGGAGTACTTGCAGGTGGTGGTGTTCCCATGCATTTGCTGCTCTTTTCTTTCTAGTTGGTAGAGGTCACAGGTTTGGTGCGTTGCTGCAGTGCATCTTGTAGATGGTACACATTGCTGCCACTGTGCTTCAGTGGTGGAGGGAGTGAATGTTTGTAGATGGGGTGCCAATCAAGTGGGCTGCTTTGTCCTGGATGGTGTTGAGCTTCTTGAGTGTTGTTGGAGCTGCACCCATCCAGGCAAGTGGAGAGTATTCCATCACACTCCTGACTTGTGCTTTGTAGATGGTGGACAGGCTTTGGGGAGTCAGGAGGTGAGCTACTCGCCTCTGGATTCCTAGCCTCTGACCTGGCCTTGTAGCCATGGTATTTATATGGCTACTCCAATTCAGTTTCTGGCCAATGGTAGCCCCTAGGATGTTGATAGTGGGGTATTCAGCGATGGTAATGCCATTGACTGTCATGGGGACGATGGTTAGATTCTCTCTTATTGGAGTTGGTCATTGCCTGGCACTTGTGTAGCACGAATGTTACTTGCCACTTATCAGCCCAAGCCTGGATATTGTCCAAGTCTTGCTGCATTTCTACACGGACTGTTTCAGTATCTGAGGAGACACGAATGGTGCTGAACATAGTGCAATTATCAGTGAACATCCCCACTTCTGACCTTGTGATTGAAGGAAGGTCATTGATGAAGCAGCTGAAGATGGTTGGGCCTAGGACACTACCCTGAGGAACTCCTGCAGTGATGTCCTGGAGCTCAGATGATTGACCTCCAACAACCACAACCATCTTCCTTTGCGCTAGGTATGACTCCAGCCAGCGGAGGGTTTTCCCCCTGATTCCCATTGAACTCAGTTTTGCTAGGGGTCCTTGATGCCATACTCGGTCAAATGCTGCCTTGATGTCAGGGGCAATCATTCTCACCACACCTCTTGAGTTCAGCTGTTTTGTCCATGTTTGAACCAAGGCTGTAATGAGTTCAGGAGCTGAGTGGCCCTGGTGGAACCCAAACTGAGTGGCACAGAGCAGGTTATTGCTAATGGCACTGTTGATGACACCTTCCATCACTTTACTGATGATTGAGAGTAGGCTGATGGGGTGGTAATTGGCCGGGATGGACCTGTCCTGCTTTTTGTGTACAGGACATACCTGGGCAATTTTCCACATTACAGGGTAGATGCCAGTGTTGTAGCTGTACTGGAACAGCTTGGCTAGGGGCACGGCAAGTTCTGGAGCACAGGTCTTCAGTACTATTGCCGGAATATTGTCAGGGCCCATTGCCTTTGCAGTATCCAGTGCCTTCAGTTGTTTCTTTATATCACGCGGAGTGAATCGAATTGGCTGAAGTCTAGCATCTGTGATGCCGGGGACTTCAGGAGGAGGCCGAGATGGATCATCAACTCGGCACTTTTGGCTGAAGATTGTTGCAAATGCTTCAGCCTTATCTTTTGCACTGATGTGCTGGGCTCCCCCATCATTGAGGAAGGGGATATTTGTGGAGCTACCTCCTCTAGTTAGTTGTTTAATTGCCCACCACCATTCATGACTGGATGTGGCAGGACTGCAGAGCTTAGATCTGATCCGTTGGTTATGGGATCACTTAGCTCTGTCTATCGCATGTTGCTTATGCAGTTTGGCACGCAGATAGTCCTGTGTTGTAGCTTCACCAGGCTGACACCTCATTTTGAGGTATGCTTGGTGCTGCTCCTGGCATGCCCTCCTGCACTCTTCATTGAACCTGGGTTGGTCTCCTGGCTTGATGGTAATGGTAGAGTGGGGGATATGCCGGGCCATGAGGTTACAGATTGTGGTTAAGTACAATTCTGCTGCTGCTGATGGCCCACAGCGCCTCATGGATGCCCAGTTTTGCATCGCTAGATCTGATCGAAACCTATTCCATTTGGCACGGTGGTAGTGCCACACAACACGAAGGAGGGTATCCTCAATGTGAAGGCAGGACTTTGTCTCCACAACGACTGTGCGGTGGTGACTCCTACCAATACTGTCATGGACAAATGCATCTGCGGCAGGCAGGTTGGTGAGGACAAGGTCAAGTATGTTTTCCCCTTTTGTTTGTTCGCTCACCACCTGCCGCATCCCTCACCACCTGCCGCATATCCAGTCTAGCAGATATGTCCTTTAGGACTCGGCCAATCCGGTCAGTACTGGTGCTACTGAGCCACTCTTGGTGATGGACATTGAAGTCCCCCATCCAGAGTACATTCTGTGCCCTTGCCACCCTCAGTGCTTCCTCCAAGTGCTGTTCAACATGGGGGAGTACTGACTCATCAGCTGAGGGAGGGCAGTAGGTGGTAATCAGAAGGGGGTGTCCTTGTCCATGTTTGACCTGATGCCATGAGACTTCATGGGGTCCAGAGTTGATGTTGAGGACTCCCAGGGCAACACCCTCCCTACTGTATACCACTGTGCCGCCACCTCTGCTGGGTCTGTCCTGCCGGTGGGACAGGACATACCCGGGGATGGTGATGGCAGATTCTGGGACATCATCTGTCAGGTATGATTCCATGAGTATGACTATGTCAGGCTGTTGCTTGACTAGTCTGTGGGACAGCTCTCCCAACTTTGGCACAAGCCCCCACATATTAGTAAGGAGGACTTTGCAGGATCGACAGGGCTGGGTTTGCCATTGTCGTTTCCGGTGCCTAGGTCGATGCCGGGTGCTCCGTCCGGTTTCATTCCTTTTTATTGACTTTGTAGCGGTTAGATGCAACTGAGTGGCTTGCTAGGCCATTTCAGAGGGCATGTAAGAGTTAGCCACATTACTGTGGGTCTGGAATCACATGCAGGCCAGACCAGGTAAGGACAGCAGATTTCCTTCCCTAAAGGATATTAGTGAACCAGATGGGTTTTTACGACAATCGACAATGGTTTCATCGCCATCATTAGACTGGCTTTTAATGATTCGACACCTTCTGCTGTGGTGGGATTTGAACCCATGTCCCCAGAGCAATACCCTGGGTGTCTGGGTTACTAGTCCAGTGACAATGCCACTACGCCACTGCCTCTCCTAATGATAGGAGGACTAGGGGACACAGATTGAAGGTTTTTGGCAAGAGATGGGGAGGAATATGAGGAAGATCTTTATACACAGTGGGTGGTAATAACCTGGAACTCACTGCCTACAAGGGTGGTGGAAGCAGAGACAATCAATGACTTCAAAAGGAAATTGGATGGGCACTTGAGCAAAATAGATTTGCAGGGCTACGGGGATTGAGCTGGGGAGTGATACTGACTGCATAGCTCCATGTTGAGCTTGCATGGACTCAAAGCACTGAATGGCCTCCTTCTGTGCTGCATATGACTCGATGTGTAGGGTCAAATACACCTTGCACCTGTGGAAATCCTGCCATGGCTCCAAATCCAATGGCCCTCTTGGTCTGACTCTCAGGGTCTGTCCGGTAGCGCACATAGTCACCAGCCATCCTGAACCGGGCATTGGTCACCTCCTTTAAGCTGCAGCTTGAGAGACCCCACACATGTCCCTGGTAGATCCTTGGAATGATCCAGAGGCATAAAAGTTTAGGGCCATGGTAATCATGAGGGCCACAGGCATACGGGTGACCACCAAAACCCACTGGTCACAATTTGTTGTTAAGAAGGCCACATAGATCTGTGACAGCCTCTCTGGACAGCCGCAGCCTTCTCTGACAATTTTGCTCCGATATCTGCATGTAGATTAACTGAGTCCTGTAGACTCACTAGTGTACCTGGGCTCTTCTTGGCCTTGCCGGCTGCTGCTGTTCGTGTCTAGGAGCTTCTTCCTGAACCGCAGCTGCATCTTGGGTCTGCCTCCAGTGGAGGCGCCTCAACGTGGCAAGAGGATCCAGGAAAACAAGGTAAATCAGACCCATGCCTATTCCCCTGGGACCTTCAGCTTCCTTCCAAAGCAAAATTAAACCTGTCTGGGCAAATGTTTGTCAATTGTTGCTCTGCAGGTTGCTTCCAGTGGCTTGATCGTTGGGATGAATGTTGGTCTGACAACTTTCCAGAAGTGTGAGCCTTCTCAACCATGCCAACATCATTCAAAGTACCCAGTAATGCCCCCCCCAACCCCCGAAACAGTCTATACATTTTCAGATCTCCCCTTTTCACACAGAATCCCCTTGCAGATCTCCCCACCCCCAACCACACACAATCTCCTTGCAGATCTACCCCCCCCCACACACACACAATCTCCTTGCAGATCTCCCCCCCCTCACACACACAGAATCCCCTTGCAGATCTAGCCCCCCTCACACACACACAATCTCCTTGCAGATCTCCCCCCCCCACACACACACACACACACAATCCCCTTGCAGATCTCCCCCCCACCACACACACACACAATCCCCTTGCAGATCTCCCTCCACCCCCCACACACACACAATCCCCTTGCAGATCTCCCCCCCACACACAATATTCTTGCAGATCTCCCCTCGCTCCCTTCACACACAATCCCCTTGCAATGTCTGCTGTAAACCCCAGTTCTGTGAAGTTACCTTCCCTTTTGAGGCACCAAGGACTCTCCCCTCAATGGCACCAGCTTTTGGAAGTTGAGAAACTGAAGGCACGTGAATGCTGCACATCAAACACACAATTGAGAATGCTTCATTGGATCATGGTGAATGACATTCAAATGCATTAAATCAGTATGTAAAACATTTAAATGATGATGCCGTTGCATCAGGGCCTCAGTGCTGCCGCGGTACTTCCCCACCTCCGACAAAATCGCAAAAAAGTGGCTGCAGCACCGGATTCCATGGCGGACGGCTCCGCAGGGATTTTCCGGTCCCCCACTCCAACGATCCCGCCTTCACCCAGTAGCATAAAATTCAGCCCACAGTTTCAGTAAGTGTCTCTTAATATGTGCTCCAGTAAGACCCCAATTAATGCCCTCTACCTTCATATAATTAAACACAATTGATATACAATTAACACAGGTGACTTATCAACTTTCAGTGATGCTAATGTTTTTAGTATGTCTCCTCTACCTATTAATATCCTCTCCATAAACTTCCTCTCCTCCAGTATTGTCACCTTCACATCATTCACTTCCTTTGGGAAGACTGATTTAAAATAATACTTTAGCCATATCCTCTGCCTCTATATGAAGATTTCCCCTTAGGTCCTTAATAAGCTCAACATTTTCCCTAGCTAACCTCTTACACTTTATATCTTAATAAAAATGTTTTCGGGTTCAATTTAATGTTGCCAGCAAATCTTTTCTCATAACCTCTCTTTGTCAATTCCCTCCTGTGCTTCCCATAATTTTCCTCTTGACATTTGTAATGAGCCTTCTTTTTCTTTTAACGTTTATTTCCTTTGCCTTCCAGGGCACATTAGCTTTGGATGCATGAACCTTTTCCCTTCAAAGGAATATGCCTAATTTATACCTGAACTATCTCTTCTCTGAATGCCTTCCGTTGCTCCATTCCTGCCTTTCCCTGCAATCACCTTTTCAAATCTACCTGTGCTCGGTCCCTTCTTAAATCACTGAAATGAGCTCTTCCTCAGTTGAGTATTTTTACATTTGATATCTTCTCATCTCTTTCCATATTTACTCTAAACCAAATTATCCTGTGGTCACTGTTAGCTAGATGATCTCCTACTGTAACACACTCCACTTGCCCTACTTCATTTCACAGAACCAGATCCAACACGGCTTCCTTCCTTGTTGGACTGGACACATATTGATCGAGAAAGTTCTCCAGTACACATATCAGAAACTCCTCTCCTTCCCTGCCCTTCGCACCTTGTTTTTCCCAGTCTATAATATGATAATATGTCTCCTAATATGAACACTCTATTTTTGTTACATGACTTTGAAATTTGCCACAAGTTTGTTCATCTCTCTCCTTCTCACTGTTTTAAGCTGTATACAAAACACCCAGCAAAGTAACAGCAGCCGCTCTGTTCCCCAAGTCAAGCCAAATAGACTCAGTCCTAGAACCATCTAATATATCCATTCTATTTCGGACTGTAACATCATACTTAGTCAACATTGCCATGCTCTCTCCTCCTTTTCCTTCTCTATCCTTCCTGAGTACTAGGTAATCAGGAATATTAAACATCCATCCCTGGCCTTGTTGAGCCATGTCTCTGTTAATGCAACCATCTCATAATTTCATGTTGCAATTTTTACCTGCAGCTCACCAACCTTATTAGTTATACTACAGATATTGATGTGTGCTCAATTTAATAATTCCTTTGTTACTTTTGCTATTTTCCTCAACCTAGTCCCTGCAATTTTTGGGATATTTCTAATTTTAGTGCTGTTTATATGTCTCTGATCTCATTTTGCCACTTACTGTGATTTTCTGGTTACCCTGCCCTGCCAAATGAGAACTGCCCTGTTCTACTTCAGGTAGTGCGGTGGGATCTTTTACATCCACCTGAGAGGGCAGACAGGGCCTTGATTTAAGGTTTCATCCAAACAACGTGCCCTCTGACAGTGCAAGAATCCTTCAGTACTGCACCTAAGTGTCAGCCTAGATTTTGTGCAGTTATAACGGAGAAAGAAATAGAAATAAAATTAAGTAAAAACCAACATAGGGATATGCAGATAGGATTAGATGAAGAAAGGTGGGAGGAGGCTCATTTGGAGCACAAACACTGGAATAGAGGGCTTGGACTGAATGTCCTGCTTCTGTGTTGTAAATTCCGTATAATAACTCTCTGTCTAATTGTATTGTTGAGTAAAAGCAATAATTTCTGCTACAATAAAGTACCTGTATTGCTGATGTGGCATTACTAACTATAATCAATGCTCTCCTATAAGGATATTCCACTGAATTATTAGACTAGTACAGTAACATTGAAAGTACAGAATACATGTTCTTGTTTAACCCCACGTGATAAGTGGAAAAGTGTATAGAAAGCATCATGGGAGGCTGTCAGCCAACTGCAAAAGAGTCATTTAATCAAAGAGGTTTACAATGGAAAGTAATATCGTTCGGAGTGTAAAGCAGCTGGCCGAGCCAATCCCATCCATTTCTTGCTGGGCGGGAGCAGTTAAAATGACCCCATCGCTGCCAGCCATTTCTTAAGTTAAAGTAGTCGAATGTCATACGAACATACAAACGTAAGAATTAGGAGCAGGAGAAGCCACTCGCCCCCTCGAGCCTGCTCCGCCATTCAATAAGATCATGGCTGATCTGATTGTAACCTCAACTCCACATTTCCGCCGACTCCCAAAAACCTTTCACCCCCTTGCTTATCAAGAATCTATCTACCTCTGCCGTAAAAATATTCAAAGACTCTGCTTCCACCGCCTTTTGAGGAAGAGGGTTCAAAAGACTCAAGACTCGCTGAGAGAAAAAATTTCTCCTCATCACTGTCTTAAATGGGTGACCATTATTTTTAAACAGTGACCCCTAGTTCTAGATTCTCCCACAAGGGCACATCCACTCTGTCAAGACCACTTAGAATCTTATATGTTTCAGTCAAGTCGCCTCTTACTCTTCTAAACTCCCAGGGGGACATAAACTTCAAGCTGCTGGTGACAGAGCTGTAGAAGTGAATGGTAGTGTAAGAGCTGTAGGTTTATGGCATCATGTGACTGGCACAACCAGCAGAATATAGGAATATAGGAAAAGTTTCTGAGAGATTGGATATCAGCAGGCCTGGTCGCAGGACAGAGGACATCACAACACTCTAAACTCAGTAAGAGAAGGTAGACAAGCGTTTATGAGAAACAATGAAGTCAAATAAATAACTCGTAGAGTTTGATTGACAATGAAGATAAAAATTAAAGAAATTAATACTCAAGTCAAACAAGCCTTCCAATTTCTATACAAACTCTTCAATGTTGTATTGAGCTGCACATTACAAATGTAAAGGCTAGGAATGTCACTAGTGGTTCTCCTGATCAGAGGCTGTGACTTAGGCAGAACCATAGAAACATTATGGCACAGAAGGAAGCCATTCAGCCCGTCATGTCATGCCGGCCAAAAAAAAACATCCACCCAATCGAATCCCACCTTCCAGCACCTTGTCCATAGCCTTGCCGGTTCCAGCACTTAAGGTGCATGACCAGGTACCTTTTAAAAGAACTGAGGGTTTCTGACTCCAACACCATTCCTGGCAGTGAATTCCAGACACCCAGCATCCTCTGGGTGAAAAGCTTTTCCTCATGTCCCCTCTAATCCTTCTACCAATCCCCTTAAGTCTGTGTCCCCTGGTAATTGACCTCTCCGCTAGGGGAAACAGGTCCTTCCTGTTCTAGGCCCCTCATAATTTTGTACACCTCTATAAAGTCACCTCTCAGCCTCCTCTGTTCTAAGGAAAACAACATACAGACACACACACAAACAGACTGCCCAAGGGACAGAGAGTGACAGAAGAATATTTCAATTTCCAAGAGACATTTGGGAAGGTCAATCTTAGATTTAAAAATGAACAATTGATTTTGCATCAATGGTGATTTACAGAAGACAGTTCCAAACTAACACCACCTTTAGTCTGTAGAGGTGTTTCCCAACTTCACTCCTGAAAGGTCTGCCTCTAATTTTGAGACTATGCTCACTAGTCCCAGACTCCCCCAAACATAAAAACATAAAAATGAACTGTAAAAGTTTCTATAGGGACATAAAAAGGAATTATTTGGCTGAGACAAATGTGGGTCCATTACAGGTAGTCAGGAGAATTTATAATGGGGAATAGAGAAATGACAGTGAAGCTAAATGATGACTTTGTGTCTGTCTTCACTGAGGAAGATACAAGAAATCTCCCAGAATTAGAGATCCTAGGGATTAGGGGGAATGAGGAATTGAAGGAAATTAGTATTAGTAATAAGGTTGTATTGGAGAAATTAATGGGGCTTAAGGTTGAGAAGTTGCCAAGACCTGATATTCCACATCCCAGAGTGTTGAAAGAGGTAACTATGGAGATAGTGGATGCATTGGTGATCATCTTCCGAAATTCGATAGTTTCTGGAATGGGTCCTGGATTGGAAGGTAGCAAAAATCAGCCCACTATTTAAGAAGGAAGGGAGAGAGAAAAGAGGGAATTACAGACCTGTTAGCCTTACATCAGTCATTGGGAAAAGGCTAGAATCTCTTCTAAA
This sequence comes from Heterodontus francisci, assembly GCF_036365525.1. NCBI lineage: Eukaryota > Metazoa > Chordata > Chondrichthyes > Heterodontiformes > Heterodontidae > Heterodontus > Heterodontus francisci. The sequence goes on along the minus strand of NC_090387.1, from coordinate 69,641,465 downwards.
GGATGTGATAAATGGATACTTGGATAATAATGATCTGATTGGGCACAGTCAACATGGATTTATTAATGGGAAATCATGTTTGACGAACCCATTGGAGTTTTTTGAGGATGGCACAGTGGCGCAGTGATTAGCACTGCAGCCTCACAGCTCCAGCGACCCAGGTTCAATTCTGGGTACTGCCTGTGTGGAGCTTGCAAGGTCTGCATGGGTTTTCGCCAGGTGCTCCGGTTTCCTCCCACAGCCAAAGACTTGCAGGTTGATAGGTAAATTAGCCATTATAAATTGCCCCTAGTAACGGTAGGTGGTAGGGGAATTGAGGGAAGGTGGGGATGTGGTCGGAATATGGGATTAATGTAGGATTAGTCTAAATGGGTGGTTGATGGTCGGCACAGACTCGGTGGGCCGAAGGGCCTGTTTCAGTGCTGTATCTCTAAATAAAAATAAAATAAAATAAATAAACACTAACCTATCCAATCTTTCCTCACAACTGTAACTTTCAAGCCCTGGTAACATTCTTGTAAACTGAGCCCTGTGGAATGCCACTGGAAACTGCTTTCCTTTCACAAAAACATCCATTGACTACTACCCTTTGTTTCCTGTCACTGAGCCAATTCTGGATCCAACCTGCCACATTCCCCTGTATCCCATGGGCTTTCAGTTTACTGACCAGTCTGCCATACAGGACCTTGTCAAATGCCTTACTAAAATCCATGTAGACCACATCCACTGCACTACCCTCATCGATCCTTCTTGTTACTTCCTCGAAAAACTCAAATAGTTAGTAAGACATGACCTTCCCTTAACAAATCCATGCTGACTATCCCTTATTAATCTGTGCCTTTCTAAGTGGCAGTTTATCCTGTCCCTCAGAAAGATTCTAACAATTTACCCACTACCGAGGTCAGACTGACCAGCCTATAATTATTTGACCTGTCCCTCACACCCTTTTTAAAGAATGGTACAATGTTCACAGACCTCCAATTGTCTGGTACCTCTCCTGTATCTAGTGAGGATTTGAAGATGATCCTCAGCACATCCGCTATTTCCTCCCTGGCTTCCTTTAACAACCTGGGATGCAATCCATCTGGCCCTGGCGATTTATCTATTTTCAAGGATGTCAGACCCTCTAGTACTTTCTCTCTCATTATGCTTATCATATCTAATATTTTGCACTCCTCCTCTTTAACTACAATGTCTACATCAACCCTGCCCTTTGTGAAGACAGAGACAAAAAACACATTTAGAACCCTGCCCCCATCATCTGCACCCACGCATATGTTCCCTTGTACATCTCTGATAGGCACTACACTTTTCTTAGTTATTCTCTTGCTCTTAATGTACTGATAAAACATATTTGGGTTTTCCTTGATTTTCCCTGCCAATAATTTTTCATGTCCTCTCTTTGCTTTTCTAATTTCCATTTTTACTTCACCCCTGCACTTTTTATATTCCTCTAGGCTTTCTAAAGTATGAAGATTTTTGTGATCATCATAAGCTTTCTTTTTCAGCTTTAACTTACCCTGTAAGCTTCTAGATAACCAGGGGGCTCTAGATTTGGCCGTACCACTCTTTGTCTTTGTGGGGACATGCCTATAATGTGCCTGTAGTATCTCGCTTTTGAATGCCACCCACTGGTTTGTCACTGATTTTCCTTCAAGTAACTGTATCTAGTCCACTTTGACCAGGTCACCACTCAGTTTCGTAAAATTTGCCTTCCCCCAATGTAGAACTTTTATTCCTGTTTTATCTTCATCCTTTTCCATGATTGTGCTAAAACTGTATTATGGTCACTATTTCCAAAATGGTCACCCACTGTTACTTCCTTCACTTGCCCAGCTTCGTTACTGAAGACTAAATTTAGAATTGTGCCCCCTCTCGTTGGACTTGTTATATGCTGGCTAAAAAATTTCTCTTGAACATAGTTAAAGAATTTTTTCCCCTCTGTGCCATTCACACTGTTTGTATCCCAGTTGCTATTGGGGTAGCTGAAATCCCTAACTATTATCACCCTATAGTTTTTGCACTCAGAAATTTGCCTACATATTTTTTCTTCTACTTCCCTCTCACTATTTGGGGTCTATAGTACACTCCTAGATGATCAGCAGAAATTCCTTTTATCTGAAAGATCTGGGTTTCCAATGTTCTTCCACCAACGTTAGGGAAGGTAACCAATTGGAAGGACCTCTGATAGTCCTGTGATATGAGGACAAACTGAGCATGCTACAAATATTTGAAAATGTCATAATTTCAAGTGCTGACAGTACTGTTGTGGACTTCCTGGTGTACATTCCATTTAGCAGTAAAACAGCTCAGGAATGATACTTGGGTGGAGCACACTGCTTTGTTGAAACAAGATTGTTCAGGAATTTCCGCTTAGATGCGTACTCAAGACATCTGTATGGGTGTACATCCAATTGCATCAAGGTGTGTCATAACCTCAGTCAGTCTCATTGACTCATGTAAAGCGATGGTGTCAAACACTGAAACCTCATCTGGGTACAAGCTTGAATGGTGATTCGTCCCCTCCCAGTAATCACATAATTTTGTATGTGTTGATTGTTGGAATGCAGGTAAAAGGCTGGGTAAAGGGAAAATCTTCCATAATACGATAGGAAACAAACTTTAAAATGATAGGACAATTTAACCAAGATCAAAGAGTTGCTGCAACTAAATGTATCCAATAACACAGGTGACAGTGATATCATCCTACCACAAATCACATTTGCCACTAAAATGTTAATATGACTATTAATTGGAAGATAAAACAGACATGTTCCCCCTAACCCCCCAACCCCCCACCAAGATTTACTGGGCAAGGTCACTGCATGATGTGGGACTGAGGTTCTCTGCATGATCTTTGCCAAGTTAGTTGATCTCAGCCATGGGACATTTTGTCACTGCGACTGGCATTAGTGCCCTCAGCTAGGGAGAGGGATAATCAACCAGATTTATTGCTTCTGTTTGGCACTCAGTGACAACTTCTGAAAAGTGTGTGTGTGTTCATAGATATCGGATGGGGCCAGGACAAGACTTGGCTGTGATGTCCCCTTTGGTTCATTAGCTTACCACCACTTGCTGTCTAAGATCACACAAGAAGATTCTCTTGAGTATGGAAGATTGAAGGGTGAATTAATCAAGGTATTTAAAATGTTAAAAGGACTCGATAGAGTAGATACAAATAAACTGTTTCCTGTGATGTGGGAATCTAGAATGAGGTGTTGACTTCCAGAAAGCCAGTTGGTGAAGGATAGAACTGGAGCCAATCTGTGCACACTTTTATATTTATTTACAGAGTTACACACTACAAGCATACACCTCCTAACCTAACAACCAGAGTTTTATTCTGACTCTATTTATAGGGGCCTCAAGTAAATCCCCAGTTAATGCCCACCACCTGCATACAATTAAATACAATTAATATACAATTAAGATGTGGGGACATGATCTTAAAATTAGAGCTAGGGCATTTAGGAGGGAAATCAGGAAGCACTTTTTCACACAAAGATTAGATTAGAGATACAGCACTGAAACAGGCCCTTCGGCCCACCGAGTCTGTGCCGAACATCAACCACCCATTTATACTAATCCTACACTAATCCCATATTCCTACCAAACATCCCCACCTGTCCCTATATTTCCCTACCACCTACCTATACTAGTGACAATTTATAATGGCCAATTTACCTATCAACCTGCAAGTCTTTTGGCTTGTGGGAGGAAACCGGAGCACCCGGAGAAAACCCACGCAGACACAGGGAGAACTTGCAAACTCCACACAGGCAGTACCCGGAATCGAACTCGGGTCCCTGGAGCTGTGAGGCTGCGGTGCTGCGCCACTGCGCCACTGTGCCGCAAAGGGTACAAGAAATCTGAAACTCTTCACCAGCAAGTTGTGAATGCTGAGGCAATTGGAGCTTTCAAGACTGAAGTTGATAGATTGTTGTTAGGTAAGAGTATCAGGGATGTGGAGCAAAGGTGGAAAAATGGAGTTGAGGTGCAGATCAGCCTTGATCTAACTGAATGGAAAAATTAGCTTGAGGAACTAAACGGTTGAATTCTATTCCTATGTTCCCAAGATTGATCTTGTGGATGAGGTACTGGAAGGCTGTTGGAACTCATGACTCACTACTTTCTGGAGAACAGGGAGAAAACTGGAAATAAAATCAGGTAATAATCAGAAAAGTGAACATGTTCAGTGCAGGGCACAGTGACTCTGTTAAAGTAAGTACTTGCATTGATATAGGATGATCCAAAGCAATTTACAGCAAATTAAGTACTTTTGAAGTATAGTTACTGTTGTAATGTAGGGAAACATGGCAGCCAACTTACGCACAGCAAGCTCCCACACACAGCAATGAAATAAAAACCAGATCATTTGTTTTAGCAATGTTGGTTGAGGAATTAAATATTAGCCAGGATACCAGGGAGAACTCTCCTGCTGTTCTTTAATATATTGCTATGTGGTCTTTTATATCCACCTGAGAGGGCAGATGGGGCCTCGGTTTAATGTCTCATCAGTGCAGCTCTCCCTCAGGAGTGCACTGAAGTGCCAACATGAAGTGAAGATTGTGTCCTCAAGTCTCCAAAGTGGAACTTGAACCCAAGACTTCCTGATGCGGAAGTTTTTGCATGATGAACTTGCCAAAGCAACCAATGGAGTGGCGTTCAAATGTAGTTTCTGGAGTAGGGTTTCACCAGGACTGAACCTGCCTGGAAACTCCACATTGTGATGATACCTCCTTAAAAAATGTAAGTTGCTAATATGATCTTTGCATCAGCTCTTAGCAAGGTCCAAGGTGTTTATGAACTTGTGAATCCACAAGTTAGTTGTTATCAAACTACAGGGGACAATTTGAAGAGGTAAGAACTGATTTTATTAATCTGTGGCTTCAGTGTTTGTTGTGTGGCTGAAAGCTGGTCGAGTCACTCATTCTCATTGTTCGATACTCCAACTTAAGGACACTCTCAAATTTATTCCAATGGATTCAGTTTATAATTGTTTATTTTGCAGCTTTAAAAAATCCTTCAGGTGAGAACAAATATTGTTGAGACAAGACAGTAATAATCTTACATCTCTTTTTTTTAAATCCTGAGTTTTTTTCCCTCCTTTCCTGAAGGACTGGCTTACTAGGGGTGGGGGAGAGGTTTACCCTGGTTACTGCCACTCTCCAGGATCTCATCATAATGCCTGTCCTTCACATGAGAGACCCAACAGTGAGTTTCTGACTGTTGGAGGCTTAAAAAGAAATGTACTTGGGCGGCGCAGTGGTTAGCACTACAGCCTCATAGCTCCAGGGACCTGGGTTCAATTCTGGGTACTGTCTGTGCGGAGTTTGCAAGTTCTCCCTGTAACCGTGTGGGTTTTCACCTGGTGCTCCGGTTTCCTCCCACTGCCAAAGTCTTGCAGGTGATAGGTAAATTGGCCATTGTAAATTGCCCCTAGTGTAGGTAGGTGGTAGGGAATATGGGATTACTGTAGGGTTAGTATAAATGGGTGATTCTTGGTCAGTATAGACTTGGTGGGCCGAAGGGCCTGTTTCAGTGCTGTATCTCTAAATAAATATTTATTGGTGCTCCAGCAAACTGTTCAGTCTATTTGAATTCTTTAAAGAGTTGTCATTTACATTTTAATGACACCATTCCCTTGGGTTCAGGAGGGCTGGGACTCCTGTTTAAAAGGTTAAGCTGCTTTTGAGCTAGCCAGAAAGAGAGGGGCTCAGAGGAACTCATCCACCACTGATCCTCTATCCAAAACATCCAATTTTAATATTAGCTGTCAAATTAGAATGAGGTCATTTCTTTCCTAATTGACTGTTTCCATAAGACACTGATGCATGGGTTAAAAGAGGCCAACCATTGTTTATGATATGATTGGCACCTTTTTAGAAAACCAATACCAGACAGTTACAGTGATGGAGCAGGGCAGAGAGTGGGATAGTAGAATTGCAGGGATGGGATATTGTCGGATGGGGGGGCGATGGGGGGGTGGGGGGGGGGGGAACAGAACTGAATGTGGCATCAATACCTGAGTTGAGATAGTTTTGCTGCTGATGAAAATTCATCAACAACTTTAGTGCCCTCAGCATTTCATACTTTCAAATTATGAGATACAAAGTACGTGAATATATAACTTTTATTTAAAATGCGCAGACTTTTGGTGTCTGATATGTTCTTACACGTTTCGAAATAGCCAACTCAGTGACTTGACTGTCTGGATCCAAATTTTGTCTGGAATGTTCACTTTTAAATCGAGTCACCACTTCAGATGAAAAGAGTTGATTTTCTTTTGTGCAAACTTAGCACCTTAGAAATTTTACTGTATCTTTCAATCATAAAATTCAAAGCATTTATGATAAATAGTAAATTATATAACACCAGAGGAGCAATTGTAGGAAAAGGTGAATTGTTAAACGATTAGTTAACAAAGCGATCAGCCTAGTTTATAAACTGATACTCCCTAATATCTGCTCTTCCTGTTTCTCTTTCTGTAATGAAAGGAATTGTTCTTCAGTGGAAGTTTTCATTTCTTATTTATCCCTCATTTTCTCCTTTCAGTTTTCTGCTCACGTTTTCTCTATTTTCCCTATTTGTTTTTCTGTTGCACTCTTATTTTTTGATTAAGAAATCTCAGAGAGAAAGAACTTTCATCCATATAGCACTTTATCACATTCTCAGGATGTTGTCAAAACCTTCACAACCAATATATATAGTCAGTATTATTATGTAGGCAAAAACAGCAGCCTATTTGTGAACAGATTAGATAATCTGCTATTAGTGATGTTGAGCAGGATACCAGAAGAACTTCCTGCTCTTCGAGTTTCTCTCCTATCTCCTCTCATGTCTTCTCTGAGCTCATCTTGTCCATCAGACGAACCTCCTGCTCCCTCGATCCTACTCCCATTAAACTGCTGACCACCAAACTTCTGCTCCTGGTCCCCATGTTAGTCGATATTGTTAATGGTTCCCTTTTCAAGTGCTGTCCCTCTGTCCTTTAAATCTGTCATCATGCCTCTCCTCAAAAAAATCAACCCTTGACCCCACCGTCCTTGCAAACTACTGTCCCAACTCCAACCTCCCTTTCCTCTCCAAAGTCCTTGAATGTGTTGTCACCTCCCTTCCCAGCTTTCCTGGAACTCCATGTTTGAATCCCTCCAATCAGGTTTCCGCTCCTGCCACAGTACTGAAACAACTCTTAGCAAAATCACAAATGACATCCTATGTGACTGTGACAAAGGTAAACTTTCCCACCTCGTCCATCATGAACTGTCTGCAGCCTTTGACATGGTTGACCACACCATCCTCCTCCAACGCCTCCCAACTGTCATTCAGCTGGGTGGGACTGCTCTCACCTGGCTTCATTCTCATCTATCTGATCATAACCAGAGAATCTCTTGCAATGGCTTCCCTTCCTGCTCCCGCACCATAACCTCTGGTATTCCCTAAGGATCTATCCTTGGCCCCCTCCTATTTCACATCAACCTGCTGCCCCTTGGTGACATCATTCGAAAGTACAGTGTTAGTTTTCACATGTACGCTGATGACACTCAGCTCTACTTCAACACCACCTCTCTCGACTCCTCCACTATTGCTAAATTACCAGATTGCTTGTCTGACATCCAATACTGGATGAGCAGATATTTCCATCAATTAAATATTGGGAAGACTGAAGCCATTGATTTTGGTCCCTGCTCCAAACTCTGTTCCCCAGCTACTGACCTCATCCCTCTCCTTGGCAATCGTCTGAGATTAAGCCAGTCTGTTCATAACCTTGATATCACATTTGATGCTGAGATGAGCTTCTGACCTCATATTCGTGCCATCACTAAGACTGTCTATTTCCACCTCTGTAACATTGCCCAAGTTTGCCCCTGTCTCAGCTCATTTGCTTCTGAACCCCTCATTCATGCCTTCATTCCTGTAGACTTGACTCCTGGCTGGTCTCCCACATTCTACCCTCCATAAACTTGAGGTCATCCAAAACTCTACTGCCTGTGTCCTAACGTGCAACAAGTCACATTCCCCTTTCACCCATGTGCTCGCTGACCTACATTGGCTCCCAGTCAAGCAACATCTTGATTTTAAAATTCTCATCCTTGCTTTCAAATCTCTCCATGGCCTCGCCCTTCCCTATCTCTGTAATCTCCTCCAGCCCTACAACTCTCTGAGATATCTGCACTCCTCTTATTCTGGCCTCTTGTGCATCACCTATTTTAATCGTTGCATCAATTGGTGGCCTTGCCTTCAGTTGCCTAGGCCCTAAGCTCTGGAATCCCCTTGTGATATCAAGACACCATGACAGAGTTAACTGGGAGAGACAAGAGACCATCATAGTGGAGAGAAATGATAGAGATGTCAGGACATCATTTTAGAGAGCGTGGAAGAGCCGTCATGACAGAGTAGAGAGAAATGGGGAAGGCACAAGGGAGACATCATAGCACAAAGAATGGAGATGAATATCAGACTGAAAAGTGGGAGAGAGATGCGGTAGAGAATTGTTAATTTGAGCCCATTGGAAATGCTGCTGATGTTTCTAGTGCACTGGTCTCACTAAAGGCGAAAGGATCCATCTCATGGGCTTAAACATGACCTTTTAAAGAATTAAAATTAATCTTACTGGACAAGCAACTATGACAAAACCAAAATAATTGCAACTAAATCTAAATGATCTGGTTAACGGATGGATCCTATACATTTCGACATTGATTGAACATAAATAAAAGAGCTTTATTAGTGGGCAGATTTGGAAATACTGATCTTGGTAATATGTTTCATGCACCATAATGTGAGCTGGCCTGATACTCGGTTCCTTCACGGAAACTCGCGGTCCTCTCATTCCAAAGGGAGCAATTTAGAAATTGTGCTGCCAACATTTAGCAAACATTCCCACGCTTCCCATTGCTAAGTCCTGCGGTATTTTATTTCCACTAAAACGTGCCGCAACTTGTTTGGTGATAACATTGGAGACCTTTATCAAAGAAACCACGATGAGTAATAGCAGAAGATCAGCATACGGAACAACTGCTCTCAGTCTTAATGGGAATGATAGGTGCATTCAGCAAAATGCATCTTGGTGTACAAATGTACAACAGAAAGTGGAGCCATTCACTCAAAGCAGAGATCGGGCCCCGTTTAGGCTTGCGCGGTTAAATCATCTAAAATTAAGTCTGTCAACACCAGTGATAATTTACCTTGTTGTCCGATGCAATGTTTATCTTGGCAACACCAGTTACAAGTGTAATCGAAGGCTGTTCAAGTGCCCTGTACATTATGTCTTCTGCACACACACAAAAATCTCAGGCGCCCACTCAGCCTGTCAGATGTTTTACTAAACACGTTAGTGTAAACAGAAACACATGTCTTTCAGCTGGTTACAAATCAAGCAGAATTTCTTCTGTTTATGTATTTAATTAAATGTTACGCCGATTGGGTTTAACTTTTACAAATCAAGAAAACAAACTATTCAAAGTCCCCAGGAGGATTCTTCCATTTCCGTTGTATCTTCCATCTTATCAGAAGGAATGTGAGTTGTGTCAAATGAATGCTGTAATGAAGTTAACACTCCGGCGGGTTTGTCACAACGTGTCATTTCCAGATATCTCCACCCCCGCCCCCGCCTCTATTGCGACCTGAGCTGAAACCCCACTCAGTGGCTGTGTCTAAGATTTATTAGCAATTGATTGATACCCTATCAGATCCAGTGCCGTTTGAATTCCGGGCTTTTAATGTAAATTAACCGTTCTACATAAATGTACCAATTGCTGTGTAAGGATCCTGTTCATTTCGACGCGGTCGATGGCAAGCACGAAGAGTTAAATAGTAATATTTTACTTGGGGGAGACGTCAAAACACAAAATCCACCAAGCTATCTGACTGCAGCTTCCAATGGGATGACTTTCTAGAACAGTATTTATCCCACTATTATGTTTTAAAATTAAACTGTGTGATATGTAAGAAAAAGCAAAGGGCGATAACCGGTTTCTTTGGTTTCATTCATCAATTTTTTTGGATTAAATGTAATTGACATCACCGTCGCCAAGAAAATGACGTGTAATAAAACCTTTCAATGCACATGGAAATTAATCGATGATATACAGCATTTAAATAATGCTTTTTACATGCGAGCAATCGTCCCAAAGCTTCATGGACAAAATCAATGCAGTTAAGAAAGACTTGCATTTATATAGCTCCTTTTACCTCTGAACGTCCTAAAGCACTTTAAGCCAATGAGTTACTTTCTGAGGTGCAGTCACTGTTGTAATATAGGAAATGCAGCAGCCAATTTGCACACAGCAAACTGATAATGACCAGATAATCTGTTTTTAGTGGTGTTAACCTAAGGGATAAACATTAACCAGGACAGCAGGGAGAACTCCCCTACTCTCCTTCAAAGTAATACCATGGAATCTTCCATATTCATTTGAGAGGACAGACAGTTGTATAATGTCTCATCTGTAGTGGAGTTATCAAGCTTGATTTTTATGCTTAAGCCCCTGAGCTGGGACTTGAAACCACAACACCCTGATTCAAAGGCCAGAGCGCTACCGTCTGAGCCACCAGGAAATATGTATGTCAAGAGGGGACCAAAAGCTTGATCACAGAGGTGGATTTTAAGGAGGGTCTTAACGTGAGGAATTTCAGAGTTTGGGGCCCAGACGGCTGAAAGCACTGCCAACAATGGTGAAGTGAAATAAGCTGGTAAGACTGGAAAAGGTTACCGAGATATGGAGTGAGGGAGTGTGAAGGAGCTTAAATAAAAGGATGGGGATTTAAAATTTCAGCAATTGGGGAAAACAATATATACCCGAGAGCACAGTGGCGATGGGCGAGTGGGACTTCCAATCATAAACGGTTACAACAGGCCATTCGACCCATCGTGTCTGTGCTGGTTCTCCAATTAATCCCACACTCCTCTTTCCCCACAACCCTGCGAATGTTTTTCTTCTTGGTCGGGGATTGGGATACAGGCATGTTGACATTGAGTTTGACATGAGCTGAAGTTCACATACATCTAAACACTCAAAGGTTGCACTCCATTCTGCCGCCTTCCCGGCAGTCGCTATGTCCTGGAATACAGAGGCCTGGGCCGGCCTTGTGTGTAAATGTCACCTTCCATCATGTACCGGTGTGGTGTTGAGAGAGAGAGCGCCGCTTGCTTGCTTCCTCTGACAAGCGGCACTTGTGCACTCGGCGAGGCTGTGGCAGTGCAGAATGTGCGCCTTGGAGCTGCCTGTGTGGAACCTGCTCCAACGCTAGTGGTCATTATCATTGACGTCAATAGGGAGACGCAGATGTGGGGCTCGGATTTCCGCAAAGCAGCAAGAGCGAGTAAACAGAGAGAGAGAGAGAGCTCTGCAGAGAGAGATCCCAATTCATGGGACTGTCGTAGCTGAGCAGTTTAAGCAAATCACAGTCATGGCTGGAAGGAGCACGGGTTGAACCTTCCCCTGAAGCTGTCTGCTTTGTAACTATCGGGAGCCCCTCTCACTGAATGTAAAAGCAGAGAAACATAGTGAGCTGCTGGGGGGGAAAGAGGGACCCGAGAGCCGCAAGTCCTCAGCACCGCAGTGCAGGTAAGTTGGGCTCTGACTTTAACATGCACTGATGTTCCTACCACACTGCTGCTGTTTTCACATGGGCAGCTTCTCCTTAGCTCTGTTTAAAGTTGCAGTTATCTACCAGAAGCGAGCCTGTTTTGCTGTCTTTCTGTGCTAATATTGTAGTATTTACGCTCCGGTTCAAATTTCTGGAATGCATTCAGTATAAAAAAAATTTTTAAAGTTAGTTTCTTTAAAGGAGGGGGCGTCGGCGCTGAGCTTAATGACGGAGCAGGTCTAAAGTAACTAGCTGCTTGGATTTAAATCCATGACATTGACCTGAAAATGACAAATAGATCCTGAAGATAAAGCAGAAGACGGGGAGGGAGGGGAGGGATTTAGACTTGTCATGGGGCAGCACAAACACAAGGCATCTTCACATTTGCTGCGTTCTCTTTAGATCCTGGGAAGGTGAGCCTCCTGTTCTCTGCCCACCACATATACCTTCACGAATGATCAGAAACGTTTCTGCTGCGTGTGTTGTGCGAGCAGAATAAAAACAAACATGGCAGGGCTAAGACACTGCTACGACGGTAAGATCGCCGGCCTTTACGATCTGGATAAGACTTTAGGGAAGGGACACTACGCCGTGGTGAAATTAGCCCGACATGTCTTTACCGGGGAGAAAGTTGCCGTCAAAGTCATCGACAAGACCAAACTGGACAAGTCCGCTACTGGCCATCTGCTGCAAGAGGTGAGGTGCATGAAGCTGGTGCAGCACCCAAACGTGGTGAGGCTGTACGAGGTGATCGACACTCAGACCAAACTCTATCTCATTCTGGAACTTGGCGATGGCGGGGACATGTTCGACTACATCATGAACCACGAGAAGGGTCTCTCCGAGGACCAGGCGAAGATCTACTTCGCCCAGATTGTGCACGCCATCTCCTACTGCCACAAGTTGCATGTGGTGCACCGGGACCTGAAGCCGGAGAACGTGGTGTTCTTCAAGGAGCAAGGAGTGGTCAAGCTGACCGACTTTGGCTTTAGTAACCGATTCCAGCCCGGGAAGATGCTGACCACCAGCTGTGGCTCGCTGGCTTATTCAGCACCTGAGATCTTACTGGGAGATGAATATGATGCACCTGCAGTGGGTGAGTAAACAAACAGAACTGGCATTGCTGAGATTTGTTGATGGCGCCCATTTCAAATACATCTCTTGGATATACTATAAAATTGCATTTGTTTCGGAAATGTGTTTTAAATCCATTTAGAAAATTGTGCAGACGCAGCAGCGTTTGCCTGAAACCCAATGCAAACGGTTAGCTATGAATATACAAACGTAGCACCTGCTGGGTAGCAATATGCAAACTGTGTGCCTGTCAGTCAATTGCTTATGGTTACTCTGTAAAGCAGGCTGCTTAATCTAGCTACACAAGAGATAAAGTGGAGTAACCGAACCCAGATTGGCTCCGTGAGTTGTCCATGAGCAGCATTCCTTTTGTAGCGGGGAAATGACACACACACAGGAATGTAGAAATATGAATGGGAAGCCTCTGTGAATCAGAATCAGGTTTAACCAATTCAGATTGTATCCTTTGTTAGTATAATTGGAATTTGAAAAATTCTAAACTGCTAGGAATTCATTCTATGTGGGTTGATTGACATTGTACTGAAAAGTAAAGGAGTTTTGTGTCTCCTGATCAATATTTGATGTCGCTTTTTTCAACCAAACTTACAAGCTCCAGTCATCACATTTAAAGGGACACCATCTTCTTGAAATAGTGTTTAACAAAACTTCTTTGCTTCATTTTACAGTCACGTGACTGTAAGTTGCACCACTTTAGCGTGCAGTTCACATGATAGTAACATCAGTATTCTGTCTTCTTCCCCCGCCCCGCCCCGCAACCCCCCACCCCCTTACAAATAGCCAACTTTGTACAGTTTCACAAAGTGACAGCAAACAATTTGACATACATGCTCCAGTTACAATGGGTTCATTAACGAAAGAGCTTTGTGAAATGTATGTGTAACCCAACTGTGCTTTGTGTATAAGTAGCACTTTGGGGACAAATGGAGAGAATGCTGGATGATTCCTCTTCACCATTTTCTTGCCCCTAATATCTAAGCATCTTTAATGATAGCCTTCAAGATTTTGACTGGTGGCCGTTGATACTGAGACTTAGCATAGAAGCATACAGCTCAGAAGGAGGTCATTTGGCACATCATTCCCGTGCCAGAAAGAGCTATCCAATTATTCCCACTCTCTGCTTTTTTCCCATTTAGCAGATCATTAGATTTCCTATTAAAATACTGTAAATGGACTGGCCAGCTGCAGTAAGGTAATAAGCAATGTAAATGATATGGTAGTATTTCCCTATGCATCATAATTTATTCACAGTAATGGATAAGGGTACACTATCGCACTGTACTTAAGGGGATAATCTGACTAGGAATTTTCCCATTTGAATGTTCTATTACTATGTATTTAATAATAGCACAATTAATTATAAATGGCAAGAGTGAAATTTTTTGTATAAAGTGCATGTCAAAAACAAATGATATAGAGTGACTTGCTGCAGCTGGAAGTTGCAATTTTCCTTTAGTACTGAGCAGCACTATCCATGCTTTCATGTATTGCATTCAAAAAGTGCAAAGCTATCTCTGCCTTGACGCTAATGGACAATGTTCATGCAGAAAGGCCATTGTGTCAAACAGTCAAAGTAACACTGGTGCATTTGGGAATATTTTGGGCATACCTCTCTGAGGCTGGGAATAAGATGCATTGGAACAAAGTAGAGCAGGAAGCTTTACTCTGCACCTGACCATCCTACACCTGTCCCTGGGAATACTGAATTTTCAGTGCCAGAAATAGGAAAGTGTACCCTGTCACAGCTTGAACATCCCATAATTTGAGCAGAAAATCTACCAAAAAAGCCAAAGTTAAGAACAAAGTTGATGAATTGCCCATCTGTCTGCCTGTGTTCTTGATATCCTTCTTGTGAAGAGAGTACGAGCCCAACATCCTATGATTCTATATGCCGGGCTTCAGCCGTTTAAATGCTCCTGGCTAGCTGACTCATTTCTTGGAAAGTTCATCATTTTCAATTAGTTTTCTGTAAGGTTGTTGCTTGATTGTAATAAATGATTCGGAAATCTTAAAACATGGGTATGCGTGTGAATATATACAAGGTTATATTTCTGATGAGCTATGCGTGTGAACTTCTTAACTGAGGGTCATTAAATGGAAGCAGGATGTCATACAAGAAGACTTTGTTCCCACCCACAGATTTGGGATATGCATCGCAGGAGTCTTTAGGATGAATGTCATTCCTTTTTGGTATTATTGTGCTCCAGTTGGCTTGAACCAGCATTAACGTTATAACATAAAATAATTGAGAAATAATTTATTGGAAATTGTTTATGTACAGCAATTATAAGGTTCTCAATTGTCTAAACAGAAAATGCTGGAAATACTCAGCAGATTTGGCAGCACCTGTGCAGGCAAAAACAGAGTTAACGTTTCAGGTCAATGACCTTTTGCCAGAATATCAGCCATCAACCTGAAATGTTAACTCTGTTTCTCTCTCCACAGATCCTGCCTGGCCTGCTGAGGATTTTCAGCTTTTTCTGTTCTTATTTCAGAATTTCCAGCATCTGTTGTATTTTGCTTTTTTGTTCTTAATTGTCAACAAGTTTAAAAGCTGGATCATTACCATTTAAGTGAATATGTGATCAGGCATTAAGGTTCCTTCATTTTTGCACACAGTCAGAAGAGATTATGCTGAAATGTCAGTGAATGTTACCTGCAGCAGGTTCTTGGGTGTTTACCATCAACCTGAGCTCAGCTGGTTCAGCAGTAGGGGAGGGGTTGAGGGAGGTTTAACGCAAGCTCGTAATAAAACAGTCTGCCAACACTGTCCCACTGTCTCATGGAGACACATTAAGCAAATGTTTCCTTGTTGAACTGAAGACTTTGTGACCCTGAGCAGTGGCTGTTGAATTTCACTATGCCTCCTGCTGTAGCTGTACAGCATGTATGCTTGGCTTGTATTTTTCCCTCTCCTTTTAGTTTTGAACTCCAGTTTATGGATGTATAAACACAGCCTTGAGCTCGCTACTACCCGCATCCTAACTCGCACCAAGTCCTGCTCACCCATCACCCCTGTGCTCGCTGACCTACATTGGCTCTCGGTCCACCAACACCTCAAATTTAAAATTCTCATCCTTCTGTTCAAATCCCTCTATGGCCTTGCCCCTCTCTATCTCTGTAACCTCTTACAACCCTCCAGTTCTGGCCTCTTGTGCATCTCCAACTACCTTCATCCCACCATTGGTGGCTGTGCCTTAAGCTGTCTGGACCCTAAGCTCTGGTATTCCCTCCATAAACCTTTCCACCACTCCCTGCTGCTTTAAGAAGTTCCTTTATACCTAAGTCTTTGATGAGGCTTTTGGTTCACAGTCCTAATGCCTCCTTCTTTGAATTGATGTCAATTTTCTTTGTCTGATTATGCTCCTGTCAAGTGCCTTGTGACATTTTACTATGTTAAGGGTACTACTTAAATGCTAGTTATTGGTGTTGTATGAAGTGATCTGAGACAGAGCAGCATTGTTTTGCAGGCTTATGCTGTATTTGCATGGAAACAGCTCACCTAGAACTCAGACCCATTTCTTTCTCAAACGAGAGACAGTTATATAATGAACAAGCTGGGCTGGACCCAGATTGTAGCAAGGCCTAATTTGCAATAGCTGAAAGTCTCTGTCCTCTTTCTCTGATACATGGGAACGTTACAGCGCAATTACGTTCTAAACCTACATCAATGGGATTTCCTTCTCTATACTATGCTGAAGTGCTTCCCATCTCTGTTCATCTCTGCCAAGCCAACTTATCAGTGATCAGATGCAGTTTTGAATTCCGTAAGACAAACAGCTGAAACTCATTATTGATTTTTTTTTTTTGTCCCAAAAGAATTGCCTTTGTCCTATTCCTCCAGCTTAGAAATGATCTGGCTATTATAGACGTAAAGTTTTGACATTTCCCATCTTCCATATTCGATTTTGGTTTGTCTCAATGCACCTTGAAATTGTAGTTTCTCTGTTTTATTTTTCCTTAGATGTAGATGAGGTGGAAACATGAAGGTCAGCATTAATTCTCAGCTATGATAAACCATTGTTGATGTGTATTTGAAAGGAGACCTTCAAGCACATGACATGTTAAAAAGCACCAGCACACCAAAAGTTCGCCTCTGATTTCTCCCATGCCCTGATCTCTTCCTGATCTCAGCTAGCCTACTATGGGAGGCCAGAGTTCTCCATAGGAGGGAAATTCAAGTCAGAAATATAGAGATATTCTCAAACTTTGGTTGCTCATCTTCCCAGTGATTCATTTCAGTGTCAGCCTAAATTGAATAGCTGCAATTCCTTTGTCACACAGTGTGACTTACTAGGTAAGGGAGCAAAGAACCCTTAAAAGATCAAATGTTATCCTGATTTCTTCCACTACAGGTAACTCTGTTATGCCACAACAACAGTTTAAGTGGACAGCTTTACTGTTGTAGTCAATGATGCAGGTAGAGCGGCCCTCAGTGTAATGTGGTGCCCAGCTGGGCTTCAGAATGAGTAAGTGCTACTTGTTAACATTGTTGATGACTTCTTCTGTTATTTTATAGTACTGAAAAATACAAGAAAGTATCTGGTCTGTGCTGAATTGGTTGCTTTAAGCCAAGGTGGCAAAGGGGTGATGTAATTGGACCCTATTATTTCTGGGCAAGTGAGGGGGGAAAATAAGTCAGGGCTCTTTCCCTTGATCACTATCCAGTGAACCAGCTATAGAAAGTAAACATTGAATGAGAACCAAATTGGGTTCTGTTGCCAAAGGCTGACAAGTCAAACAATTAGTGTTCTGGCTCACCTATTGAGGTAGTGCAAAGTACTGGCAACTGGACTCCGGTGACAATGAGCTCTTTCATGAAAGGTTAGTGGAGGTGGATTCAATCATGGCTTTCAAAATGGAATTGGATAAGCACCTGAAGGGAAAATGTTTGCAGGGCTATGGGGAAAGGGCAGGGTCATAGAGTTATACAGCACAGAAGCAGGCCCTTCGGCCCATCGTGTCGATGCCAGCCATCAAGCACCTAACTATTCTAATCCCATTTTCCAGCACTTGGCCCATAGCCTTGTATGCTATGAAGTTTCAAGTGCTCATCTAAATATTTCTTAAATGTTGTGTGGGTTCCTGCCTCTACCACCTCTTCAGGCAGTGCGTTCCAGATTCCAACCATCCTCTGGGTGAAAAAATGCTTCCTCAAATCCCTCTAAACCTCCTGCCCCTTACCTTAAATCTATGCCCCCTGGTTATTGACTCCTCCGCTAAGGGGAAAAGTTTCTTCCTGTCTCACCTATCAATTCCCCTCATAATTTTGTATACCTCAATCATGTCCCCCCTCAGCCTTCTCTGCTCTAAGGAAAACAACCCTAGCCTTTTCAGTCTCTTTTCATAGCTGAAATGCTCCAGCCCAGGAACATCCTGGTGAATCTCCAGTGCAATCACATCCTTCCTGTAGTGTGGTGCCCAGAACTGTACACAGTACTCCAGCTGTGGCCTAACTAGCGTTTTATACAGCTAGGGGAATGGGACTAGTTAATTACTCTTGCAGAGCCAGTACAGGCTTAATGGACTGAATGGCCTCCTTCTATGCTTTAACCATTCTATGATTCTATAGGAGCAGGGAAATGACATTCAGTTCCAATTCCTAATTCAAGCTGGGGATGGATTGCAAGTCTGCTGCTATCGTTACACTTGGCCTATTTTGAAGCGTTCAATAGGTGAGGCTTTTTTGAGGAATTTGACTATCTCAATATCTTTTCCCTTTAGGTTAGTGATATGAAAATTGCAATAGCTTGATTATAGGGACTGATGCTCGGTATCACTGGGTGTTTCTTCTTTTCACAATTTCGTTGGACCTCATTTCACTAAATTTCCATATCACTCTTTTCTAGTGAGTGTGAGTTTACACTTTGGAATAAATTGACACTAAGCTGCAAATCTTGTTCTTAGTCCATACGAGTGGCTGGTGTGGGAGATGGAGAATGTCTCACTGGTGCTACTACAAGGATAGTGATGAATAACATTATGGGTCAGAGGTGTGGCAGACATTTTCTTTATCCAGCTGTGTTATTCTGGACCTGGGAAACTTTGATCTGATGTTTAATGCACAAAGTCTTATGATCACCAAATTACATTTTGGAATCAGTGTTCCACTGAGCTGAATGACCCTTATTGCTCTTTTATGCGGATGGACATTAATGGTTGTTAAGTGTATATCGGTCAAGCTCTGACTGATGAAGCATTACTTTGATAGTGGGGGGGGGGGGCGGGGGAGAGAAAGAACTTGTTAAATATTTATCTACAGCCCTACTATGGCAGTTGAGGCATTTCTACGCTTGCCTGAGGAACACAAACTTTGGTTTGGGGTTTTGGCAGTTGTGAGCATTTCAATTCATTGACTTGCAGATATGTGGAGGCTGCAAGTTGCTGGTTTGCTCAGTTGCTGGTTGGGTTTGATTGACCCCTGATACAATGCTTGTACAGAAAGTGCTAAATATATTCAAACAGATGTCATTTTTAACTACTGGCGGAACTAAGACATTATCCATCTGGCTTATTCTCTTATCTATGTTTAACCACATTTTATTTTTAACAATTTCCGTTTTGGTTCATGATGCATTTCCAGAGCTTTGGTATCTGAGAACATTGGCATACTTGAAGCTACAGTGCCCCATAGGGTGTAAAATGATCTCCTGCTGTTGATACACAAGGGTGGGAAGGATGTTCTGCATTCAGGATAAGGTGAACCAATAAAGCCACGATGTCATATTGCTGGGAAGCTTAATATTCACTGTTGCGTTCATCAAATTATGTGCAATAATTCATCATTATACTTGTCAGAAATGATCAACTATTCCAATGGAGTGGGTAATGACTTGTGACATTACAGATCTTGATCTTGGTACCAGAGACAGAGTGATGAATGTTCTGAGGTATCCAAAGATAAACCCTACAGTCTGGTGTGACTGGATTCTTTTCTGGCTTACTGCTTCTTCAAACATTTCTCACTTGACATTGTGTTCTTTAGATGTTTTACATTAGTGAAAAATGTTCTGATGTTAGGAACAATAAGATTGCTATCTTTCAGCATGCACTGTCATAGCCCTAGAGAAGTTGTTTGTACTTGGAAATGTCTAAACAAGAAGCTGCCAAACTTTTTTAAAAAAAGGGTATATTGCAGCGAATAAATTTTTTGATTCCTCTCTTTCTAGGCTTCTTAGGGCCAACTACTTCTTTTGCAAAGGGGTGTTGAACAGTTTAGGCAGCAGGCTTCCCCATAACTCCTTGTCCTTTCCAGTTGATTAATCTCCAGGGTGAGACCAGTACTCCTTACGCTGTCACCAGCAGCATGATACTCGTAAACTGAGCTGCTTGGAGTTTCCTGGGTGAGAAAATTCAACATAGAGGAAGCAGAAAAAAGAGGGAAATCAACAGGATAAATATTAAAGCATCATTTGACACAGTCTGTGGCATTTCACGTCTTGAGCACCACACACCACTGTCCACCTACAACAGTCCCATAAAATCTGTAAATATTCAACTCAAAACACTGGATCCTAACAATCACCTTACAGCAGGAAGGAGTTTGTGTTTAGTGTCAATATAGTCGGAGAACAACCAAGTGTGTGGAAGGGGTTTTCGAAGTGTTAGGTGGATGATATGCTGAGCATTTCATAACATTGATTGTAATCAGTAAGGGCTGGGCAAACGTATGAAATGTGGCTTTGCAAGCAAATTTTAAAAATATATATAAGCATTATCTGCATTGAACAATAACCTTGTAATGTCTGGATCATATCTCTCTCACTCACGAGATCTAAATAAGTGCAGACGATTCACGGTAGTGAAGGACGATCGGAAGCAGACGATTATTCTACTTCTGCCACTATCCTCTTCATTTACTGATTTTTTGATTTGTGAAAGGTGGGTGCAGGGAACATCATTGCACTGACCTTCCAGGTATAGGTAGGTCAAATTCTATATCCAGCTTAGCTGGATGATGCTCAGTGTCATGTGCACAGTGCACAAACATGGATGCTTTGAGCTATGTGATGGGTCTGCTTCACACCCATTCCTATCGACCTGTTTGTTTTTCTTACCTGCTGCAGGTTTTGGTGTGCCCAACGGATGCTGTGGCTACTTTCAAAATAGGCAAAGCAGCATCTGTAAAGACGTCGAGGCTTATCTGCAATAATCCCTTTCCTCTGACATTTGGAAGCTGTCCAGCAGAATTACTGCAGTCATGCAGGCTTTTGTCTAGCATTCCAAAATAAGATTAAGGGGAAGGGAACTAATGTAAAATTTATTGAGCATGAGGTTTCAGTGTGAGGCTGTTTTGTACACTAGGTGATAGTTAACTAAATTTTAGTTGCCTGAAAAATCTCCCATAGTTTCTCTAACTGCTGCATTTAATTTCTCAACTTCTCTATTATTAACTTTGCACCATTTCCAGCCTTGAGCCCTGCATGTTTGTATAATTGAGGTTTGTAGTATTTGTGCACAGTTCCAATGCTTGACTTGAACATCATAGGCAGGAATCCATTATATTGACATTTTCTGTGGTTAGTAAGTGGTGGTTAATGTAAGTCAGTGGACTCCACCCTTTTGCTTGCTTTGACTCCTTACCTTGCAGCTTTAACAAAACAAGTCGAGGGGGAGTAAAAAAAGTTAATGAATGCTCTTAATGGCACAACTTTAACAAAATACCAGCTGAGAGTACATAAGCCATAATTTTGCCTTTTCATGTTGTAGCATTGTTTTGGCATCATACTCATTTGGATTCCAAAAGACATGACCTGAATTAAATCTCACAAGGTCCACATCTGGTTCAATTGAAGTGGCTGTGAGGGAATTGGGTTGTGGGACATTCTACTGGCATCAAAGGTTCTCCTCCCCTCACTTGGAATCCAATACCATTGTCTGAATTTTGCACTCTGGACAGGGCTTATTATTAGGGAGCCAAGATTTAGTCTCTCTCTGGGTTTTGGATCCCTTGTTCTACTTCTAGGATTTTTGGACCATATTGAGACATTCTCCCAGTCCCACTTCATTCTGCTGAAACGAGAACTGTTAGATGCTACGAACAAATGTCAGGTAAAGTTTTTTTTCTTTGAGAAGAAAGAAGCAGAAAATTGACATCGGCTTCTTGCACCATAGCATACAGCTTCTGCTTAGTGACTTAGGTTGAATGAGATTAGAGGTGCATTTCTTTACTTGAAGCCTAGTTCAGTCAGTGACACTAGACCAAAAAGCACTCGTGCGAACTGTCTGAGCAATCCTCAAACTCCTGATTTTCACTGTCCCTGTTTGCCCCACTACCATTTGTTTCAGGCGATTAAGGTGACACCCAGTGATGACAACTTTGAGCTTATGTTGTGGTTTGGAGGGTGAAATTTACCTGAACAGCTGTTCAAAAGTGGCCATTTTGTTTTGCAGTCATCTGTAAAATGTGAGTCAGTTTGACAAACTTGCATTAGTTGCTTTGATCCAGTCAGACATTCCAACTGTTGGTGTAACTCAGATCAGTCATTCTTCTGGCGCCAGTTGTCCCACAACTTTAAACCGTGCTGGATCTCTGACCTCCGTATGCCCCTGTGTACATATGTAATTCCACGCCACCACTTGGATGTGTATCTGATTATGGGCACTTCCTGCTAAACAGGTTAAGTACAACATAGCAGGCGGTCAAAAAACTGCTACGTAGGGTGCTGCATCTTGCCACCCGCAGCCTGACAATCCCTCAAATTAGTCTCCAATGGCTGTGGCCTGGACAGCTGGAAGCTGGGATGTCTGGCGAGCTGTCTTAAGTTCGTTGTGTCTCATATGAGTTTAGTTGGATATGAGATAGCATTCAGCTGTCTTTAGTTACTGCTTTGGATTGAGCCTTGTTAATCTGTACCCTCCTTTCTGTGCACCCGATCTACTAATATATTTCACACATGAAGGTTGGTGTTCTGAGTTTATATTTTAAGTATAACTTTTTTTTCAAGAGTTTTCTCAAAAGAACAAATTTTGAATTGTCTTGACAGGAACAGAATAAGCAATTTATTTCTCTTGATGAATTTCATTGTTTAACACCATAAGGCCATGCTGACCTCTATTTGCGATAGTAGAACTTGATGCTGATGTGGGAGTTGTGGACACTGAATGTGTATCGGCATTATCCTGTGGGAGGAAATAAGTTGGAGTGAGATGAGAGCTCACTGCCACTTCCCACCTCCTGGGCCTCCCTTCTCTCCTGAAAGTGGTGATTCCCAGTAGGATATACCTCCAAGGGCAGGGGTGCCCTCCACTACCTCACCCAGTTGGTCTCATTCACACATGAGCTTTGGCGGCAGCCTTGGCTCAGTGGTAGCACTCGTGCCTTTAGGTTGGAAGGATGTGGTATCAAGGTCCACTCCGGAGACTTGAACACTTAATCTCGGCGGGAATTGCTGGTTAGCAATCAGCTTGCTTAGTACCTGTTTTCCTCCCTACTGAACAGGGGTTCTGAGGCCATTCATATTTTCCCCATTGTTGCTGAGCTGAGATCAGATTAAAGCTCTTTACTTCTCCTGGTGGATATGTTGTAATGGGCATCTTCCAAAAGTGCTATCATTGATATGATTCTGTTTGAACTCAACAGGTGGCTTGATGTTCCTGTGTCATCCCATCTCACTAATATCAATGGAGGTAGATGGAACCATACAGTCTAATACAAAGGAGCCCCTCACAAATATGACTTCTGTGACTCTTGCCACAATCCCGTGTATGTTTTTTATAACAAAGCTCTAGAGTCCAATAAAGCTCTGTCTATTTATAATTTGTGTTACTGCCAGCTTTTACTTGTATAATGAACAATCTGCTCATGACATAGGCCCTTATTGTAGCTCCAATCCTTACTACAGCTGTCCCTGACATGCTGCTCTGTGGTAGTTTAACCAGTTTGGTCACGTTTCCCTGGTTGTGACAGAGGGGTCTTTGTAATATTATCGACCACATGTTCTCTCACACGGGTCAGCTTCGGTGTCCTGCTGATTGTTTGGTAAATGCTCCTTTTGTCAAATCAAGGTCACAAGTATCGATTGGTGTTGAACTCTTGTTTTTCCTCTTGTGAATCAACAACGTTGTAGCATTTTGTATAGATGAGTGATATCTCCCTATGTGTCACAATTAGCTGCTCTCTTGCTGCCAGTCAGACCAGTTACAGCAGTGACAAAATATTGTAAAATATCCCCTTATATGTCACACTGTTATGCAAAAAGCATGGGCTGTAATGGAAGATAAGCTGCATTTTTTATTCATTCACAGGATGTGGGCATCACTGGCAAGGTCAGCATTTACTCTCCTCTCCTAACTGGCCTTAAGAAGGTGGCAGTGAGCCGCCTTCTTGAACCACTGCAGTCTATGTGGTGAAAGTACTCCCAAAGTATTGTTACTTAGGGAGTTCAAGGACTTTGACTCAGCAACGATGAAGGAATGGCAATATATTTCTAAGTCAGGATGGTGTGTAACTTGGCAGTGATGATGTCCCCATGCGTCTTGTCTTTGTTATTCTAGCTGCTAGAGGTCACGGATTTAGGAGGTGAAGTCAAAGAAGCTTTGGCAAGTTGCTGTAGTGCATCTTGTAGATGGTACACACTGCAGCCATTATGTACCAGTAGGGGAGGGAGTGACTGTGGCATCCCATCCACCACTGTAAACAATCGAGATCTGCTTTGTCCTGGATGGTGTTGAACTTCTTGCGTGTTCTTGGAGCTGCTTTCATCCAGGCAAGTGGAGAATATACCACCACATTCCTGACTTGTGTTTTGTAGATGGTGCAAAGGCTTTGGGAAGTCAGGAGATGAGCCACTTTCCACAGAATACCCAGCCTCTGATCAGCTCTTGTAGCCACAGTTGCAAGGTGTTTGGCCCAGTTAAGTTTCTGGTCATTGGTAGCCAACAAGATATTGGTGGTGGAGGATTCAACACTGAATGTGAATGGGAGGTGTTTAGACTTTCCCTTGTTGTTTTATGTAGTATCTTTCACTTCCTCAGGAGATCCAAAAACATTTTGCAGCCAGTTAAGTACTTTTTGAAATGTAGCCACGGTTATAATGTAGAAAACATGGCAACCAATTTGTGCACAGCAAACTCCCACAAACAGCAATGAAATAAATGACCAGATAATCTGTTTTTGGTGGTTCTGGTTGAGGGATAGATATTGGCCAGGACACTGGGGGGACTGCTCTGCCCTTCATCACCAAGTGCCAAGTGATGTTTTGCGTCCACCTTCGGTTTAGCGCCTCATGAATGGCAACACCGCCAACAGAGTAGCATGTCCTCAGTACTGCACTAAAATCCCAGCCTAGATTATCTGCTCAAGTCTCTGGAGTGGGACTTGAACACATTCTTCTGACTCAAAGGCGAGAGTGCTACTACTGAGCCAAGGCTAACATTAATGAATCTATAATGGAGTAGTGAAAAAAGTGGCAAACTCTGGGTGTGAGAGATATATATATATACACACACAAATGAATGTAACTCCTTCCAGGACTGTAGCGTGCTATTGGGTTTGAATGACAGCAAACCCCTTTGCTGCCTTGTAATGCACCATCTTTTTAATAATTGAGGCCCATATTGCAGACCACCAGCTTGCTTTCCAAGTACCCAGGCTCTAGCTCCAAACTATCTTGAAGTTGACTTTTCATTTTATTTTTAAGTGTTCCTTGCAAGAAATCATTAGATAATACAAATTATATATCTTTGTATCCACAGGATGACAATCTTGGTTTTAGTCTAGTATGCATTTAAATTGACTCTAAAATTAGTGGCTTTATCGTGCATTATCTGTGAGCTCATCTGTGTTGAATTTGTTCCATCTCTGTATTATTTATATCTTTGGCAGCAGAAAGCCTGTCTTGGTAATATTGCTAATGACTGTGCATGTTACACAATACTGATGAACATTATAAGTTTTAACTTCTAAATACGAGCTGCAGGAAGCAGTAGATTCATGTCTGTGTGTGTGGAATTAGGAAGTGCTCGGGATGGAGTTGAATGTTTCTGTACACTTGATCCCCAGGCAAATGTGGCTTTTGGGTGAGGCCTGAATGAACAGGAGACTGGGATCATCTTACTGTAGCAACCTGATGCTAATCCCCTGCTTGGTAACCCAAACTATCTCCATTATACTCCTTTGTTGAAATTTGTGGGAGTCTCTGTGTTACTCTGAGCTGCTGCAATCAGAGCAAAAATGCTTTGACAGCATTCACACTTGACCATTTAGTGCATATTGGTTCCATATTAGCACGTGTGAACCTGTCAGAGATTGGTCTAGCAGGTGTGATGGTTAGCCACTGCTGGGAGAGTGAGCATGGCAGTGAGAGACATGCATCATCAGCTCCACACAGCCAGGCCTCTGCCTTTGGAGAGAATCAGTTGTTGTATTGCAAACAAATCCCAATCAATGCACATGTAATTGGTCGAATCCATTGTTAAAACATATGCTTCCATCAGAATTGTATGTGGTTTAGGACTATCACCTGCCTGATGTTTCTTTTTAGATGTCCAGCTGTTGAGTGGGCTAGCCAGAAATTCCTAATGTAAGCTTGCAATCAAAAGTTTATTTCTTCAAACAGGAGTTCTTACTGCATAATTAATTTTATCAGAGCAAAATGAAAATCAAGACTGTGATCATGCCCACCTATCCTGGCACTGCCCTGCTTCCTGTCCCGTTTTGGATGTTGCAGAACATGCGGCTCCCAGTGCCCAGCTGCTCCACCGAAAGCAGCAAATGTTAACAGCAGGCAGGTCGAGCCAGCGTGAAAGGTCAAAACGTGTGATTCCCAACCTCAACCTTGGAACTATTAAGGAAGCAAGGGCCTCCATTAAAAGAATGAAAGAAAGGCTTGCATTTATAGAGTGTCTTTCACAACCTCAGGACATCCCAAAGTGTTTGACGGCCGATTAAGTAGGTTTGAAGCGTGGTCACTTTTGTAATATAGGAAACACAGCAGCCAATTTTCACACAGCAAAGACCCACAAACAGCAATGAAGTAATGACCAGATAAACTGTTTTATTGATGATTGTTCAGGGATAAATAATGGCCAGGACACCAGGAGAACTGTTGTTGTTCTTCTTGGGAAATTTATGTCCACCTGAGAGGGCAGTCTTGGTTTAACATCTGAAAAACATCTGTCTTAGTACTGTGCTGGAGTGCCAGCCTAGATTGTGTGCTCAAGTCTCTGGAGTTGGAGAGCTCGTCATTTTGAGGAGTAGAAAATAGAAAATTTCTATTACTTTTAAATTAGATACAGGCCCATTTTTTTTCTAAGAAATACTTGAGGCTACATGAGGCCTATGTGGCAGAGTGCTCCTTTAATGGGATGCTATTCTAGAAGCTTAAGCTTGGGTTGTGTAAATGTTTATCCAAAACCCACTATACAGAATATCTAAACATTTTGCTTGAATATGTGAGGATTTCAGAAGACAAAGTAACATTGGGTTTACAATATATCACGCTGTTTCAGACCAGTAGCGTGAAGTGAATTCTACAATATGGCAAATAAAGAACAATTGTGCAGTCTTCTGAAAGTCATGAGTATCAATTTACTTTCTAGCCTCCAGACCTTGCCCCACTGACAATGCAACAGTTGTCCTTGGATGATATTCAGAAATCGCTGGGAGGTGGTGGCTGGTTAGATGGTCACACTGGTTCATGCTGCATCTGAAAAA
The DNA here is from genome assembly GCF_036365525.1 of Heterodontus francisci. NCBI lineage: Eukaryota > Metazoa > Chordata > Chondrichthyes > Heterodontiformes > Heterodontidae > Heterodontus > Heterodontus francisci. The sequence continues at coordinate 69,614,125 of NC_090387.1, read as the reverse complement.
CTGTCTTCTGGTGGTTCTCGGCACCTTCTGAGACTGCAGCACCAGGTTCCCTTTGGTTGCCTTGTTATAAGGTAAATACAGCAAAGGTGTTCTCTACAAAGTTATTCACCTTTCTGAAATTATTACTTGTTATATCCCTTTGAATTCCTTCCCTTTCTTGGGACTCTATGTCAAGCTGGTGTGAAGGTAAAAGTTGCTTGCAGTCTCTCCTATTGTTGCTCAGTAACTGCTTATTCTCTGCTGGTCCTTGCCAATAATTCTCCATCAACTAATATAAAGCAGGTTAACTTGACAGCCATCTAGTTGCTGCTTGTGGGATCTTCTTGTGTACAAAATGATTGACATGTTTGCTCCCATAGCAACAATCACTGGATTTGAATGTTTCACTGCACGTGAAAAAGTTTGAAATGCTTCTAGGATGTGATGAGACACTACATAGACTTTCTGTCTTTGTTTTTTCAGTCAGCAACCTATGACAGAGACTGCTGTGATCGGACCAGGATCTAGTTGTCTGTGTGTGGACAGTGGGCAAGCTCTGACACAGCACATTACCTTAGATTTATGTAGTGCCTTTTGTGACATCCCCAAAGTGCTCTACAGTAAATGAAGCACCTTTGCAGTGCAGGCACTGACTTAATGTAGGAAATGCCGCAGCCAATTTGTGCACGGCAAGATCCCTACAAACAGCGCTGAGATAATGAATAGAAAATGGGGGCTAAGTTGGATAGCCCCAAAAACCAGTGCGGAGGTCATGATGCCTGATTAACCTGCGCCCATTGATTGCAATGCTGGCAGCACGCCAACTTCATGCTGCCTGCTCTTTGGAATGATCTCTGCATCCAGCCAACGCTAACTGTACTGTTCATTGGCTGGATGCATCAGTGGGGGCTAATACCATGAGTGGCTATCACCACTTAAAGCTAACCTGCACCTCTTAAAGGGGCAATGCATTGTGGCTGGAGCAGGCGCTGGGAGTCATGATTGAAGAGAATCTAATCTGGGAAAGAGTGAGGAATGGTGCAACAGAGGAGACAGTGGGCTCCAAGCTTTTCAGATGCTGTACTTAAGGTCTTGGTGGAGGTTGTGAAAAGGAGGAGAGATGTCCTGTAAGCACAGGGGGGGTCAAGAGGCCCTCCAGACATTTGGTCACAAGGCAATGGGAGCAGATTAATACCAGGAGGCAAGTCCCAAAGACCTGGATGCAATGTCACAACAGGTTCCATGACCTCGCAAAAATGACCAAGATCAGTGAATACATCTTCAAATGCTATATCCTACCAACTGCACCAGTAGCCTCAGCCACAACTCAATTCACCACACCCCCATCACTTACCCACCAACAATCCCCATCAATCAGAACTCAGATTCACATGCTTCACCTCACCCCCTCACACTTTGCACTGTTGCAAGCCTCACTCTCACAGCTTGCACACACTGCCAGGTATTCAACCATGATGGGCATATCAGCCATACAGATTGCCAAACACACTCACTGACACACTTTTCTTTCTCTTGCCCTCTCTCTCGCAGCACAAGGTGGTGCACAAGCAGAGACAGTAGGAACTAAATGGGGGGGGTGGGTGGGGAACAAGTGTGCCTACATGTCCTAAACCCCTTGGCTGGCCACTATTGGGACAACTATTGTTGAGGCTGTGGCCAGTGGCAAGCCTGAAACCACCAAAAATGACCATTTCCTCATACTTAATCCTCCTTCTCGCATCCCACTTCCCCCTCATCCCACACTTTCTGCTGATCTACAAGCTGCTGATGGTGTAAAAATCCACTTCGTATTCCCCACCCCCACCCCATCCCCAACGCAAACTTATCCTTGTACCATTCTCCTTTCAGATACCCAAGAGGTGTAACCTGACCGAGCAGTGGAGGAATACCATAGATTTGAGGCAGGCTCTGCACATGGTGAACCACCAGGCACAAGTGGGGTGCAGCTGGGGCAGGGGATAAGGGTATTGCAGGTGCCAGCTCGCCAGAGGGCAAGGTCGCACGCGGGCTCTGCTGCCGAGGACACATGAGAATTTTGACGAGGCGGTCTACAGAAGAACACTGATGGGTGTGCACAACAAAATGCTTGGTGCATTGGCAGGCTTGTCAGTCAATGTCAAGGGTACATGGAGGAGTCCAGCACCAGTTTAACACAGAGGTTTGTGCCGGGCTTGGAGCCCATCCTTTCCAACGTGGAAGTGGTGGCCAACTCCTTTTGTACACTTGTGGATGCAACAATGATACAGCATCTGGTCAATGTCACAGCTTCCTTCACAGCACAAACAGCAGCCACCCAGAGTCTGGGTACCGCAGTGAAAGCTCAGCCTGCTGCCATCATGGCAGTGGATACCAGTGTTCAAAGGGACTTGCAGGGTGTCACAGCAGTTCAGCAATCTGTCCTCCAACAGATTACTAAAATTGCTGAGGTGCCACAGAGGGGGCAGTGACTGTGGCTCCATGGAGCACAAACCTGCTGTCCTCTCTGAAGAAGACATCATTCATCCTCCCACCACTGCCACTCCACCAGCGCCCTTGCTATTGTTTGTCAGACAGCTAGCCCAGACTGCTGTCGCCCGTGCTGAGATGGTGGAGTCCAAAGCCGGGCCCTCTAGGCCCAGAGCTGTTCAAGAACGTCTAAGGCCATCTGCAGCCTCCCCCACTGAAACAGCAGCTTTCCACCAGCCATGTTGCAGCCACTGGGGTAGCACTGCATAGGGGCACTAGGACAAGAAAAAGTACATGGAAGACGGGCATTAAGGGAATGCACAAGGATGATTAGTTGACTTTTGTGGAAGGTAAGGTGTGGCCTTGTTAGTGAATGGGGAATTGGGGTTACGGATACTGGTACCATGTTTGGATGAGTTCTTCACGGATAGCCTGGGTAGGAAGGAGCTGTCTCGGTTGCCTTGTCCCTTCCTCTTTCTCCTCCTCCTGCTCCTCAGCTGCTCACTGTATAGCTGGTGGCAAGGGCTGTGCCTTCATGAAAGTGCTGCATACAGCAGATCACCATGAATCTTAACACCCAAACTATTGTGTACTGCAGGGCTCCTCCAGAGCAGAAGCTTTGTTTCAGCGTGCCAGTGGTGGTCTCTATCACGTTTTGTGTGGCAGCATGGCTTTCATTGTATGCATGCTGCCAATGTATGCCTGGATTGCACACATCAGCCATTTTGTCAACAGATAGTCCTCATCAGCCAATGGCCACCCTCTGGTTTGTCATGGTGGCTTAAATGCAGATGGCACAGCCGACTGCCACAGGATGAAAGCATCATGATTGCTGCCAGGATACTGTGCATTGACCTGCATGATGCGCTGCATATGGTCAGACACTAGCTGGACATTGAGGGACTGGAATCTCTTTCAGTTGCAGCACATTGTAGAGTTGACATGCTGTGCCTGTAAAATGATGGGTGTGTAGTCAATGGCAGCCTGCACCATGGTGAAGCCTGTAATTGTCACAAAGCTGTGTGCTCATTGCTTCTGCTTGTCTCTGGCAAGAGAGAATGAAATGTATTTAGTTCTGTTTGAGTAGAGAGCCTCAGTGACCTACCTTGCACAACAATGGATGGCAAACTGAGATGTTGCAAATATCTCTAGAAGGAACCAGACACACAAATGTTCATCACCACAGTCACCTTCACAGCCACTGGCAATGCTATCCTCGCCCTGCTGTGAGGTTGCAGTTGTGACTGCAGGAGGTGGCAGCTTTCAATGAAGATGTCCTTACTGAAGTGCAGACATCTCACAAACTCTTCCTCACTAAGGTTCAGGTAGGAGAATTACTCCCTGAACAACCTGGTGGATATGGCCTCCTGCTGAGATCCCTTCCCTCCTTCCTCCTCTTCCTGCCCCCTCTTCTAGCAGTTTGTCCTCCTCTGCGTGGCCTCAGTTCATTCTCCCAGCCATGTTGTATTCCAAGAGAAATGTTTACCAGTGCCACATGTCTGAAAGCATCTGGTTTGTGTAGAAGAGAGGTAAGTTGGCATAGTGGTAATGTTGCTGGACTAGTAATCCAGAGGCCCAGGCTAATAGCTTGGATGTCAGTTCAAATCCCACCATTGCAGCTGGTGGAATTTAAATTCAATTAATTAATACAAATTTGGAATTGAAAGTTTGTCTCATTAATGGTGCCATGAAACTATCATTGATTATAATAAAAACCCATCTGGTTCACTAATGGAAGGAAATTTGTCGTCCTTACCTGGTCTGGCCTACATGTGACTCCACAGCAATGTGGTTGACTCTTAACTGCCCTCTGAAATGGCCTAGCAAGCCACTCAGTTGTTGAGGGCAGTTAGGAATGGACAACAAAAAGCTGGCCTTGCTAGTGATACCCACATCCCATGAAAGAACAAAAAAAAGACAGCAAAAAATCCTTCAGCTGCTGCCACACCACTTTTGCAACACAGAAAACACCAAACACTTGTGGAATCGTAGCAACAGTCAGAAGAAATCAACTAGGAACTGACCTGTAAATAGTTGATGATACCTTTAAATAGCTCTGGTTGGGGGGGGGGGGGGAGGGAATTCTTCCTGCTGCTGACTGTGTGTTCAGCTGTACGATGTTAAGAGAGGGCATTGGCTGGAGCTTTAGCTGCAAAATGGCAACACTGACAGCAAATCAGTGTTGCACACTCACTCACATCATGATCTAGCTGCTCTGCATACTTCCTGCGGAGCTTACGCTAACTCTTGCACCAATATGGGGTCTGGCATGCTTTGACCCACAAGTATGTGCACGCCTTGCATGCCATTTTGGAGGGTCTTTAAAGGCAGTTGTGGCACAGATGCGAATAAGCCCAATTTCGTGCAGAATGTGTTTTTATTGATGTTAGTTGAGTGATAAATATTGGCCAGGACACCTGAAGAGCTTCCCTGCTCCTCTTCACAATAGTACTATGGGATCTTTTACATCTACCTAAGAGGGAAGACAAAGCCTCGGTTTAATGTCTCATTCAAAACACCACCTACACTCACTTGTTACTGCACTGGAGTGTCAGCCTAGATTAGGTGCTCAAATCTCTATACTGGGTCTTGAATCCACAGCCTTTTGACTCAGAAATCAGAGTGCTATCCAATTGAGCCATGTCCTGGATTTAACCCAATTAGATTTCTCCACTTCCAGAATACATTCCCTACCTTATTTGCATAAACTCCTTTGCATCTTTTAATCAAAACAGAAAGGGATAAACCAACTGACAGGCCTTTGTGATGACCAATTGCCAACAGATGCTGGAGTCTTTCAAATAAAAGGAAATTGCAAAACTATTCAAATTAAGCATGAAAGTGCATGCATGTCTCCTTGCATTACATTAGTTACATTTATGATCTTTCCAGGTTTTTAAGGCCCTTGTACCATTGATGTATAAGCATCTCTATTGTGCTTGGCCCTCATGTGCTTTTATAGTATTAGCCTGATGGGTCTCTGTAAAAGTCAATAACTTAATCGTACGGATGGCCTTTTACAGTGACTTACATCTCAGTAATTACAGCTGCACATCTGAGAGATTTTATTAGTGTTTGTACACAAAGCACTCGAGCTGTTTTTCCCCTTTGTGAAGAACAGGGTTTGAAACACAGAGGCAGTGATGCACGAAATTAATTTCTTATGCAACACTAGCTATATCTATATAGGGGTTCAGTTAGCACTTCTTGAGTTTAAAAGGACAACTTTTTCCTGCATTGTTATTTGTGTCTAATTTAAGTAATGCTTGTTTGTATTCCATTATTGTCACATCCTAGCAACTAACAGAAAAGCAGGTTAGCCACTAGAACATATTCAACATGTTGGACTAGCCTCGGTGCACACTGGGGTCTTGTCTGTACTTGTATAATGCATTTGTTGGTTTATTTTCACTCTTGTTTTGTTGTCCCTGTTTCTCAATTACCCTTTCCAGCTCGGGTTGCATTCTTCTTGATTCTGTTTTGTAACTCTGGGCAGTTTTCACATAACCTGTGAGGAGATTTTTTTTTTAAAGCAGCGAGTTGTTATGATCTGGAATGCACAGACTGAAAGGGGGATTCTATAGTAACTTTCAAAAGGGAATTGGATAAATACTTGAAGAGAAAACAATTGCAGGGCTGTGAGGAAAGAGCAGTGGTGTGGAACTAATTGGGTGACCGTTCCTAAGAGCTGCCACATGGCCTCCTTCTGTGTTGTAACGATCTATGGTTCTATAGGCCCTGGGCCGTCATGTCCATACACACAGACTATCACTGTTTTGATGTCTGTATTAGTGGCTCCCCAACCCCGGCCACCACCATTGTGAACTCTTATTCTTCATTCTGGCTGTGTTAGAGATTTCTGATTGAGTAACCATGAGGGTAAAAATTGAAATTATTACCCAATGAGGTAAGTTTTTTTTTTTTTAGACCATCTTTAAGCAAAGGTTACCATAGTGTTGCTCCAGAATTCAGACTGTGAGCAGAGTTGCGAATTTTAACCTCTAAGCTGAAGCTGTCTTTATCCTGGCCTGTTCTTTTAAGGTCACTGCTCAGGTATATCCTGCAGTTATTTGGTGAGGAAAGTTTCTGTAGGTTGGAAACTGCCTGTAAATGCCTGGCTCGGGGAGGGATGGGTTCACTATATCAAAAACCAGGAGGAAATGTTGGGTTTCCTTTATTCAAAAAAAAATGTTTTGTATCTGAGGTTTATTGGAAAAGGTAATGATTATTTACCCAGTGACATATAAAGTGACATTCTGGGTAATGAGCCCTTTTAGGCCCTTAATAGGAAAACAAAATTAACGCATAGCAGTGTAGCTTTAACTTTCCTGTTAACTTTAAAGTCTTGTGGCACAGAGCCCAGCTGCCCTTTGTCTCATTGTACTTTCCGAAGTCCATCAATCCTTGACAAACCCAGTGTCGAAAGTACGATAAGTTCCTGATGTGTGGCAACGGAAATCATCTGTCATTCAGAATCTTTGCACAAATGTCCTGTTGAATTAAGGCCTGGTTACTATCCAATCTCTATTTTTATGACTAAGTGTGACTTTTTTTTTCTTGCCTGACTTGCTCTAGAAATGGTCTTGAAAGCCTTGCCGTCCTGGAGCAATCCATTATCGACTGACTCAAAATGCTGAAATAATTTGTTTAGTCGAGACATCAGAGGAATCAAAGTTATTCAGTCAGCTTTAGATTGTGATTTAGTTTTAATCTTTCAACTGGTGAGCATTGACTTGGATGCAGTGGCTTCTATAATAAGAACTGTCCTGTACAAGCCACAACATTACTGAGAAAGTTGCAGTGGCTTTGTTGTCCTCGTGACACATTGCAAGACTATTGGCTGTTATCATAACTCCTTGTTCTCCCCAGAAAGGAATTGGGAGATACCAGAATGACTGAAATGTCTGGGTTTTTTTGGGTGGTGGTGTGGGGAGTGGTTGTTGAGAAATAAGAGGGCAACAGTTGACTGATCACTCAACAGTATAAAAGTGGCAATGATCATGCATCTGCGAACAGATTGTCTCAGAAAAATGTGCCAGTCTGGAGAAATATTTTGAGATGCTAGCTAAATCATGCAAAATGGCTCTCCACAGCCTAGAGGGTAAGTGCAACAACCAGTGTGCAACTGAACCATGTACATGAAGTCCCAGGTTTTGAGCCCTGGTCGGTACAGAGCTGGTGCTCCCAACAAGCATGTTTTGCAATTGGTCTCAGCCCTGTGACTGGGGGAGGAGAAAATAAGTCGGCGAACCTGCTGTGCCCGAACACAATCCAGTAACTTTAGCTGAAACATGAGTGTGCTTGAAAAGAAAGAAAAATATGCATGTATATGATACCTTTCATAACCTCAGGATGTCCCAAAGCACTTTACAGTCAATGAAGTACTTTTAAGATGTAATTACTGTTGTAATGTAGGAAACGTGGTGGCCAATTTATGTACAGCAAGCTCCCACAAACCACAAAGTGGTAATGCCCAGATTATCTGTTAGTGATGTTTGTTGAGGGATGAATATTGGCCAGGACACCAGTGAAAACTCACCTCCTCTTCTTTGCATAGTGTCCAGTGGGAACTTTTATGTCCACCTGAGAGTGCAGACTTGTTTTAATGTCTCATCCGAAAGACAGCATCTCCAATCGTGCAGCACTCCCTTAGTCTGGCACTGGAGTATCAACTTGGATTTTGTGTTCAAGTCTCTGGAATGGGTCTTGAGCGCACAATGCTTTGACTCGAAGAGGTGAAAGTGCTGCCTGTTGAGCCACATCTGACATCAGCTGAGAATAGGATTGGGCTCTGTGATTAAATATCCAGCCTAGGCCCACAGAATGATCACAGTATGTGGAACTTGTACCCCAGGAGCAGACACTGCTTTCAGCAAGGTCAGGGGAGGAGAAGAATTATTTTAAGATGTGTTTTGCTTTGCAGTCCATGGTATGTATAGTTATACAAGACTATCGACAGAGCAAATGCTGCCTTTGGATCCTAGTGAGCATGCTATATGTGCTATACCTTAGAGAACTGGTTTTCTCATTAATTTACATACTGCTATTTACTGAGTTTGGGATGTTATTCAGACATGTAATGGGGCTGTGAAGTATAAAGCCAGAGGTCTTTGTTGGTGGAAGTCTTCATTTACTGCAGGATTGGAGATTTTGAGAGTCAATAGAGCTAGCCCAGCAAAAGAATGCTGACAGAAAAAAAATGCCCTGTTCCTTCAGTCTTTCCACCCTTTGATAAGCTGTCCAGATCTGCAGCAGGAGTTTTCACTCCTCTAAGATTCTACTGAAATGAAGTCAGATCTGATATAAATGTGAGCAAAAATAGAAAGTGGGTTCTGGTTAAATTAAATTCTTATGCTGGAGTTTATTGACAACTGCTTTGATAAATTCTGATTCTGTCTTTTTGCTGATAATTAAATTAGACAGTCAGTGCATCAGGGAGCTGTTCTGGCTCATATCCTTTGTGTAGAACCTCTCTCCTGAGCTATTCTAATCTACATAATAATCAACCAGGTGATGTACTTATCAGGATGATGTTCTTTATAATATAATCTGTTGACAATATTAGCAATAAGGTGGTGGTGGTGGGGGGTGGGAGAGAAGGGTCTGCCCATATTGCAAATATTTGTGTTTAATACTGTGTAAGTTCATCCGAGTTGACTGGTACGATTGAGGAGGCAATGGATAGAAATTTAACATGGTTCCTGTGCAAGTAAAGTATTAACAATAGCATGAAAAGAAGCTGTGCACTAGAATTTAAATATGTAGATTGGTACAGGAAAAATAAACATCTACCGCCCTTCAAAGTATTACCAGTGCTACTTCTGAACTTTGTATTCATTCCTTGCACTTTTCAGATGTAAGTTTTAACAAGCTATGTTATGTAGTAACATCTACCACATAGAACGACAAGAGCAACAGGTGCATGGGAGCACTCTCACCTCTACTTCCCCTCCAACTCTCTCTCAATTCTCACAATCCTAACTTAGACATCTATCCTTCATCATTACTGGGTTGAAATCCTAGAACTCCCTACTTAACAGCATTGTGGGAGCGCCCTCACCACATCTGCTGCAGTGGTTCAAGAAGACAGTCTTGAGGGTAACTTAAGTGTTAGGCAATAAACGCCGGCCTTGCCAGTGTCAGTCATAAATCCCAAGAATTAATTTTTAAAATGTTTTAAGTCTACTGCTTTCTATCCAAGCCCCATAAATGGTGTCCCACTATTGACTCAAAAGATGATTGAAAGAAGCAACTAATCAGCCTTGACTAGTCTTGACAATATTTTTCAATGTCCTTCTCAGTAGCCCATGCTGAATTGTCACTAAAAAATACATTGCATTCATTTTTGAAAAGTCTGCATGCCTCAGTTGAAACAAAGACTGCTTTTATTTTTGTTCTGGGAATGTTTCCAATGAGTGCATGGGGATATTGTAACCTGACCAGCATGGGCTGAGATGGTTCAAACAAGTTTGGTTCCTCCCTCTGCCAAAACAACATCTGTCTCCACTCTTATGAATGTGTTGAATCTGGTGAGGTTGTGTTGGTTCTGGCCAATGTTAACAAAGAAATACCATGGGATAAATCTTTGTCTTCATTGCAGAGAGGAGAACCTGGCGAGGAAATTAACATGCTTGGAACAGAACCCACCTGATTTCACTTGCACTGAAATCAATGGAAGAAAAAGCCAGAGGCTTCCACAAGGGCTGGGTTTTCCTCTCTTGCAATCTGACCAGGCAATGCTTGATGCTCAGACAGCAAACATAAAAATCTACCCATAGATGTTACCAGAGTAATCTGTTCTGTTGCATAGGAGCAAGGAATTTGCTTCAATTAAAATAAATGCAGAACAGCATTTCTTGGACAAGTGGGTGGATCACCCAACTCCAGCCGGACTCTGGAGGTAGAACCTGGTTCTGTTGGGATTCCACCTCAATTTGTTTTTTTTTTAGTTTCAGCCATTGGTGGATGGATCTTCACCAACTACATCAAGGGGACATGTCTGAGTGGCCTACCCAGGCTATCCCAGGAACTCTTCCCAGCACACCTTTTATAAGGCCACTTGCTAGTTGAGGTCCCAATGAGGCCTTTTGAAAGACCTCAAAACTTTCTCGGAGGGACTCGACTGCCTGAAGCAGATACTCCTGTTGGCTTCATTGACAGCCCATTGCACACCCTGTCCATTTTCTTTTCCATTGTGGTGTAAAAGGGGCTCTGAGTTCACTATTGCCCAATTTGTGCAACCACCCGCGACCAGTCTCACTCCATGTAGGCCCGTGATTTGTATCGACACGCTATTATCTGATTACTTTATTTACAGTCACGGACTTTTGGCTTGCAAGTCATAACTTCCTGAATGTAAACAAACCTGCTGCGGTGTTTTTAGAGATGCTATTTTTGAACTTTTTCAAATCGTACAATATTCAAATAGACACATTAGGTAATTGATAGTAGGTTTCAAAGAGAGGATTTGTCTCCTCACTCTGTCAGGAGATCGTACTTGCATTAAGGGTTCTATTTATACGAGTTGTTCTTGTTGACTGAACACTTTAGAAACAGGGGAACATGGACCTGCTTTCTGTTACTTTGTGGAGATACAAAATCAGTGGACAGGAAAGGACTAGCTGGTCCATCAAGCTTGCTCAACACTTAATGATGGCTGGAACATCATGACTAAACACACCCTCCCTCCCCCTTCCCCTTACAGCTGTGTAATCTCCTGGGAGAGACAAAAAAAAAAGACAGAGACACTGGCCAATACAAAAAACTGTTCTGGGCACTCATAATTGGTCCCAGAGATCACATGGGACAGGGGTACAAACTTCACTGTACAAGACAACTACTTGTGTTTATACAGGACCTTTAAAGTGAAGAACTCCCAGTGAGCTTCATAGATCTCAGTGCGACTTGAACAGAGTGCTGGGAGTTTGGTGAGTTGAGGGAATCTTAATCTCTTTCTAAAAATCTAATTTTGTTTGTATTTAACATTTAACTGAAAGTTACTGTTTAAATTCTAAATTTCATCCAGGTGCCTAAGCAAGGGTACACAAGGTATCCACTGGGGAGCAGCTGTAGTGAGTTAATTAAGAAAACTGGTTTGAGCTGGTTTTTCTGTATCTGGGGCTCAACTAATCTCCTCAATTTCAGAACATATAAATACAGGCATATCAGTGCGACTTGAACAGAGTGCTGGGAGTTCCGTGAGTTGAGGAAGTTGGGGAAGGATGTGCTCCTTTGCTTTTTCTAACTTTTTCACCCTGTAGCATTTGGTTCTTACTCTACTACAGGGGAAGAAGCCAACTGTTTGGTGAGTATCTGGTAAGTGATTAAGGTCTATTCTATTCCTAAGGTTTAAAATAGTACGGAAACTGGTGGTATGGCTAATAAAATATATAAAAAAAGGAAAATAAATAATTGAATAAAATAATTAAGTAGTTAATTACAGTACATTAAGGATGGCGGCACAGGTGACATGTCACAGCTGCAGCATGTGGGAGCTCCTGGATGCCAGTGTGAACCAGGGCAAACATGTCTGCAGTAAGTGTTTGTGGCTCGAGGAGCTTCGGCTCAGAGTCATTGAGCTGCAGACACTGTGACACATCAGAGAGAGGGGAAGTTACCTGCGCGCTCTATACCAGGAGGTGGTCACACCCCTTAGGATAGGGTCTTCTGATTTTGTCAGTGATCGGGGACAAGAGCGTGTGGCTGCAGCTGAAGCAGCTAAGAAGATCCAGAGGGCAGGAGTGCAGGAGCCTCAGCCTTTGCGATTGTCCAACAGGTTTGAGGTTCTTTCAGCTTGTTTGGATGAGAGTGAGGGCTGCAGGGTGGATGAGCTAACTGATCATGGCATCGTAGTACAGGAAGCCATTCAAGTAGGGGTAGCAAAAAGGAATATAGTGGTAGTGGGGAACAGTATAGCGAGGGGGATTGATACTTTTCTCTACAGCAAAGAGCAAGAATCCAGAAGGCTGCGTTGCCTACCTGGTGCCAGTGTACCGGGCATCTGCTCAGGAACTTACAGTGGGAGGAGGAGGATCCAGTCATCGTGGACTGTGTAGGTAACAACAACATAGGCAGAACACGGAAGGAAGTTCTGCATATTTGGTATGGGGAGCTAGACACTAAATTAAGAAGTTGAACCTCAAAGTTAATAATCTCTGGATTATTACATGAGCCATGTGCAAATTGGCATATGGCAAATAAGACTACAGAAATGAATATGTGGCTCAAAGACTGGTATGATAGAAGTGGGTTCCAGTTCATGGGGCACTGGTACCAGTACTGGGGAAAGTGGGGGCTGTACCGTTGGGACGGTCTACACCTGAACTGTGCTGGGGCTTGTGTTCTAGCGAGCCGCATAACTAGGGAAGTAGAGAGGGTTTTAAACTAAATAGTGGGGACAAGGGATCAAATTTGGGAAGATGTGGTAAATCGAAGAGTAGAGACAAGTAAGAGAGAAAGGTATTAATATGGGAAATGATTAACAGACTGTGACAGGAAGGGATTAAGAGTAAATGAGCAGTCAAGGCTAGACGTTACAAAAATAATAAAAGGACAAAACTAAAGGCTCTGTATCTGAATGCATGTCGCATTCAAAACAAAACAGATAAACTGATAACGCAAATAGAAATAAATAAGTACGATCTGATAGCCATTGCAGAGACATGGCTGCAGGATGACACAGATTGGGACCTGAATATTGAAGGGTACATGACATTTAGGAAGGACAGGAAGCGAGGAAAAGGCAGAAGGGCGGCTCTGTTAATTAATGGTATTACCACATTAGCGGGATGACCGAAGTTCAGGAAACCAGGATGTATCAAACTTAAAGAAAAAGCATATAATCATGCAAAGTTAGGTGATAGGGCAAAAGATTGATTGGACAGAATATAAAAAACAGCAAGGAATGACTAAAAAATTGATAAGGAGGGAAAAATTAGAGTACGAGAGAAAGCTAGCTAGAGATATAAAGACAGATAGTAAGAGTTTCTATAAATATTTAAAAAAGAAAAGAGTTAACAAAGTGAACGTTAGTCCTAAAGAAAGTGAGTCTGGGGACTTAATAATGGAAAATAAGAAGATGGCAGATGAATTGAATAGGTAGTTTGCATCAGTCTTCGCTATAGAGGATACAAGTTACATCCCAGAAATAGCTGTAAATCAGGAAATGGAAGGGAGGGAGAAACTCAAGAAAATTACAATCACCAGGGAAGTTGTACTGAGAAAATTGTTGGAGCTGTGGGCTGACAAGTCCCCAGGTCTTGATGGACTTCATCCTAGGGTCCTAAAAGAATTGGCTAGTGAGATATTTGATGCGTTGCTTTTAATTTTCCAATGTTCCCTAGATTCGGGGAAGGTTTCATTATATTGGAAAAGAGCGAATGTAACTCCTTTATTCAAAAAGGGAGGGAGACAGAAAGTAGGAAACTACAGGCCAGTTAGCTTAACATCTGTCATTGGGAAAATGTTAGAAGCTATTATTAAAGATGTTCTAGCAGGACACTTAGAAAAATTCAAGGTAATCAGACAGAGTCCAAATGTTTTTGTGAAAGGGAAATCATGTTTAACCAATTTATTGGAGTTCTTTGAAGAAGTAATATGTGCTGTGGAAAAAGGGGAACCGGTGGATGTACTAAAAATAGATTTCCAGAAGGCATTTGATAAGATGCCACATCAAAGGTTATTGCGAAAAATAAGTTCATGGTGTAGGGGGTAAAATATTGACATGGATAGAAGATTGGCTAGCTAACAGGAAACAGAGTAGGCATAAATGGATCATTTTCTGGTTGGCAAGATGTAATGAGTGGTGTGCCACAGGGATTAGTGCTGGGACCTCAACTTTTTACAATTTATATAAATGACTTAGATGAACGGACCAAAGGTATGTTTGCTAAATTTGCTGGTGACACAAAGGTAGGTAGGAAAGTAAGTTGTGAAGAGGACATATGGAGACTACAAAGGGATATAGATAGGTTAAGTGAGTGGGCAAAGATCTGGCAAATGGAGTATAATGTGGGAAAATGTGAAATTGTCCATTTTGGCAGGAAGAATAAAAAAGAAGCATATTAACTAAATGGTAAGAGGATGCAGAGGGATCTGGATGTCCTAGGCACGAATCACAAAAAGTTAGCAAGCAGATTCAGCAAGTAGTTAGGAAAGCTAATTGTGAGGGGAATTGAATACAAAAAGTAGGGTGGTTATGCTTCAGTTATACAGGGCATTGGTGAGACCACATCTGGAGTACTGTGTACAGTATTGGTCTCCTTATTTGAGGAAGGATGTAAATACTTTGGCAGCAGTTCAGAGAAGGTTTACTAGACTAATACCTGGAACAGGTAGATTGTCTCATGAGGAAAGATTGGATAGGGTAGGCTTGTATCCGCTGAAGTTCAGAAGAGTAACAGGCGACTTGATTCAAACATATAAGATTCTGAGGGATCTTGACAGGGTGAATGTGGAAAGGATGTTTTCTCTTGTGGGAGAATCTAGAACAAGGGGTCACCCATTTAAGAAAAAGATGAGAAATGTTTTCTCTGAGGGTCGTGAGTCTTTGGAACTCTCTTCCTCAAAAGGCAGTGGAAGCAGAGTCTTTAAATATTTTTAAGGCAGAGGTAGATAGATTCTTGATGAGCAAGGGGGTGAAAGGTTATCGGGGGTAGGGAGGAGTGTAGAGTTGAGGTTACAATCAGATCAGCCATGATCTTATTGAATGGTGGAGCAGGCTCGAGGGGCCGAGTGGCCTGCTCCTCCTAACTAGTATGTTCATATGTTCGTATGGGCATATGGAAAATTGACACTGAGACAGCGAGGGAGAGAATAGGAAGGATTACTGAAAACTTTCAAAGAGATCAGAGAGAACTTTAAAGGACAGAGAGAAGGTAGGTAGGAAGGGATGGAATTTCATTGGGCAGGGTGGCTGAAGACTGCACCACCCATAGAGAGTGAAGGGGTGGGATGCACAAAGACTGGAAATGAGGAACAGAGTTTGGGTGGGAGTGTGGAGAGATACAGAGCTGGAGAAAAGTGCAGAGATGGGGGGACGGGGTGCAGGGGAGAGGAATGAAGTAATGGAGGGAACATATAGATGAGCATCTTAAATTTAAGGCCTCTGGAGAATATAGCAATTGAAAGGGAAGGAAATTGGTGGAAACCAGTGCTTTCCCATGAAATGTTTCCCCTCCTGGTACCTTTTAATTTGTTTTTAAAAGTTACAAATGCTGGAGTTTCACTAGTAGGTCAGCAGCAGATCCATGATACCACCATTTGATTTGGTGTTTGGTGGTGTCGGCTATTATGGGGAACTGAGCATGAAGCTTTCTGCCTAACATCAAGTTGTTCTGATAATCAGACGTCTTGCTGCATTCGTTTCCTTTTGACAGCTGACTTTTCAGTTCTAATTTAAAGTATTAGGCAGGAAAACTTCCCACTCTCTTCACATTAATAGGCAGCCTCACCATTACAGCATCAAACAAAATGGCAGCTCCAGAGATCTGCTCTCCATGAATATGTGTATTTTTAATAAGGTAATTTGGGAAAGGGCGTCAAAGACTGACAGGATCGGACCCGTAGGTGGGAAAATGCTTTCAGGCATGTTCCTTTCTTTTTAAGGTGATTTGAAACTGTTACTGAAGGGGGTATCGCCATCCAACACCCCATGCCCATGAGAAAGAAACCCAGCACTTTCACTGCTTCTCAGAGATATCAGATGTTCAGATTTTTGAGTAGTACAGGAACTGTGACAGTGCCTTGCCTTGCGAGTGCCTGGGCAGCACATTATGTACATTAGATACACTGTTTGATGACCTTGACAGTATATGGTATTCTGACTGCTTCTCCCAGATGCCATTTCACATTTTCCTTGCTTGCTTGCTGTGTGAAAGGTTAGCACGCCTGGTTGTCGTCCCTTTCTGCCTTCCCCATCAATTAGTGATTTCAAACACAATCGCCTTCCAGGAAGCGTGCTGTCAGCTCTTGTTTTATCAGGTGCACAACTATTGGTTTAACCTTAGCAGCGCAGCTCCTGAATCTAATGACAAGGCTGGTATTTTATTTCTGCTGTTTATTTTCAGTTTATTTCTATGCCCCTTTGCCTGCTGATCTTTCTTTCACATCAACTGGCAGGCTGAATGCCAGCTAGGTAACCAGTTGAAGAGCTCCCTGTAGGTTGAGTTGAGCATAATTAATGTGAAAAAAGGAATGAGATCATTGGCATAAGAGTATTGTGGGCAACCTGGATAATTGATTAGGAAGCGTGATGAGAAGTGATTGGTAGAAGTTCACTTGACCACTTGAACCCAGTAGGTTTGTGCATTTGACCCTTACCATGCTGAGTATCACGAGGGAATCCAAAGATGCACATGTTTAATTTAAGGCCTCTGGAGGATGTAACTATTGAAGGGGATTGATGGAAACTAGCACTTTCCCATAATCATGTTCCCCTATTAGTACCTTTTAATAATAAAATTACAAATAATACGTTTGTGTGGTGACACTTACCATGCTGAGTAAATGGAATATTGAACCGTTATTATTACAGATATGGAAACTGGCATCTTTATCGCAGTTTTAAGGAATTTGTTTACTTTGACTTGTGCAGATTGTAACTTTGAGCTATTCCGAAAAATGTTCCACACTTCCTCGAACACTCTGAGTAATAACTGGACAGTTGCATACTGCAGTTCATGATTGCCTGGCATCTTTGGCTGCACATGACCATAAGCTGCATTGTGTAACAGCAGGAATTTGCCTGAAGCAGACTTTACATTTATGGAGGGTGGGAGGCCAATCAGGACAACATTGGAGTAATCGGGTCTGGAGATGGCAATGACATGGATGAGGACTTCAGTGGTGGATGAGCTGAGGTAGGGGTGGAGATGGGTGAAATTACAGAGGTGGAAGTAGGCAGATTATGGGGTCGGAAGCTCAGTTCAGGGTTGAGTAGGATGCCTTAAGATTGTGAATAGCTTGCTTCAGCCTGAAATAGTGGTGGGGGAGAGTGGGTCTATTTTCAGAGTATGGACTCTGTGGCGGGGCTGAAGCCAGGGTTGTTATTCTTCCCAGTGTTTGGGGAAATTGTAGCTCCTTCAAAACTAGATGTTGGCTAACCGGTCTGATAGCATAAAGACAGTGAAGGGATCAAGAGAGGTGGTGGAAAGTAGAACTGGATGTCAGTAGGGTATATGTGGATGCTGGCCCCTATGCCTCCTCATGTCATCAAGGAAAAGTAGTTGACTTGAGGAGTGGGCTGTGAATGGATCCTTTGGCGACTCCTGAAGAAATGACATTGGAATTGGATGTTTGAGCAATAATTACATAGATAGTAGGGGAACTAAACGAGGGCAGCTCCCCCCACCCCCGTCTTTACCCACCCCCAAGTTGGACAGTAGTGGCGTTACAGCAGGATGGTGTAGTCAACTGTGTCAAAGGCTGTGAAGAAGTTGAGGAGGTTGAAGCGAGACAGTCACAGACAATGTTGTTCATGACTTTGGTTAGAGCCATTTCAGTCCTATGAGAGGGACAGGAACCTGATTGGAGGGATTCAAACAGAGAACGAAGCACAGCTCTGCGAGGTGACATCACATTCATGGACCATGGAGAACAAAGGATGGAGTAATAGTTAGCAAGAACAGAGGGTTTGAAGGTGAGTTTTTGAGGAGAGGTGGTGACAGTAATTTAAAAAGGGAGGGAACAGTGCCTGAGGAGAGGGGAACATTTCCAATGTCAGCTAGTGTGGAGGCCAAGAAGGGAAGTTGAGTGATAAATCAGCTTTTCATCTAACACCATAATGGTATGAAAGGTTTCTATTTTTCTTTAAATATGTTTTTAAGGACTCGTATTTAAGTTGTGGAAATGGATTCATGTGGAAGCCTGAAGAAATTCTGGACTTTGTTTTTTTCACTGGGATCGTTGAAAGGACATTGGACTGAAAGCACTTGCTGGAAGAATCAAGGAGTGCTAAAACTGGAGATCACCTGCCGTAAGTTAAATAAACAACAGGAACCTTGGACTAAGGAGAGATGTTTACAGAGAAGCCACTTGTCAAGGTTTATGAGGTCAGGAGGTTGACTTTGTTTTGAGGTTTGGATTGTTTTCCATTCAGCTGTAGTGTAAACTATTTTGAAGACAGTTGGTGCTTTGCCTGCTAAGGAAAAAGACATGCAGAATCACAGAATTGTTACAGTGCAGAAGGAGGCCATTCGGCCCATCGTGCCGCACTGGCTTTCTGAAAGAGCAATTCCCTCAATTCCATTTCCCCATCTTCTCCCCGTAACCTGTACATTCTTCCTTTTCATATAACTGTCTAATTCCTTTTTGAATGCTTCAATTGAACCTGCCTCCAGCATGTTCTCAGGCAGCGCATTCCAGACCTTAACCACTCACTGCATGAAAAAGTTTTTCCTCATGTCACTTTTGCTTCTCTTACCAAATACTTTACATCTGTGCCCTCTTGTTCTTGATCCTTTCATGAATGGGAACAGTTTCTCTCTGTTTACTCTGTCCAGACCCCTCATGATTTTGAATACCTCTATCAAATCACCTCTCAGCCTTCTCTTCTCCAAGGAAAACAGCCCTAACTTCTCCAATCTATCTTCATAACTGAAATTCCAGCTCATCTTCCCTGCATCTCTCTAAGAGACCCTAAGAAGTCCAGTGTGTCAGCTCCTCTTTCCTCCTGTCTTTGGAAGGACCTAGCGATTCAAGTGTGTGCTGGCTGAAACCCCTGATGTCATATTTCTCCTGGAAAAACCTCCCAGATTAATTCTCGATGCCACCTGAAAAGAACTGCTCCAGAAAAGATCCCATTGACCCATTACCGTATACCTGGACGCCAGACCAAAAGGGACAACTGACATCCTTCCATATCTTTTTTTCCTTCAAGAATTAGCAAGTATTTGGCCAAAGTATTTTTATTTGTCTTTTTCTTGTCACAAACCTCTGCAGAGAGAATTTCTGTATTTTTTTTTTTACAGTGTGTGTGTGGCGACATGGGGCTAGAAAAGACAGTGCACTCCTCCCGCCTCTATTGTAACAATAAACAAAATCACAAGTGATCTGCTATGTCTGTATAAAATATAAAAATGATATATCAGCATGTTCAAGTGACATTTAGTTACAGATGCAAATGATCTTAAAATGTTTGATGCTTCTCACTGCAACCTGAAACTAACTTACCCACTGTGATCTGCAAAATTCCTGATCAAACAATTAAACTCTGAGTAACCTAAGGCTGTATTTACTTAGGCTTTCTAGCCTTAATAGGAAAGAGAAGCGTAAACACATTATCATAAGCAGCAGAATAATACATTGTGCATTTGGAAGTATAATACTGTTGTCCTTATAAAACTGTTATCATCCAATTTCCCATTAGCAAAGCTGGGAATATCTGCTGGGATGTAGATAAAAGTACTGAGTCATCTCATTTCAATTTCCTGAAAGTACATAAATGAGGGAAAAATAATGCCAGTCATTCCCCGTTGATTTTTCTGATAACCTAGCTTATCTCCCAAGGCCAATAGACAGGAATTGAAACCCAGCTACCAACCTGCAGACATTTCCCTCGATATATATTTGTACTTTGAGCACAAACTGTGATTATTTGGATGACTTCCTCACAGGGGACTATCTGACCACTCAAACACTGCTTGATCTCAGCAACTAAGCATTAATTAAGGTGCCAGTTGTGGCTCAGTTGGTAGCACTCTCATCTTTGAGTCAGAATGTTGTGGGTTCCAGTCCCAATATAGAGACTTTAACATGAAATCTAAGCTGACACTACAGTGCAGTACTGAGGGAGCATGGTACTGCCAGAGGTGCTGTCTTTCAGATGTGGCATTAAACCGAGGCCCCATCTGCCCTCTGAGGTGGATGTAAATGATCCCAGGGCACTATTTTGAAGAAGAGCAGGGGGTTCTCTCCAGTGTCCTGGTCAATATTTATCCCTCTGCCAATTTCACCATAACACATGATCTGGTCGTTAACACCTTGCTGTTTGTGGGGCCTTGCTGTGTGCAAATTGGCTGCCACATTTCCTACAACAGTGACTACACTTCAAAAGTATTTTGTTGGTGGTAAACCGTTTTAGGATGTCTTGAGATTGTGAAAGGTGCTATATAAATGCAAGCTCTTTCTTTTCTAAAACCAGACCAACTGTGACTAATGTCACTGACAAGCTAGCTATTAATATGCAATGTTACATACTGGATGTGTGTTAAAGTTTTTTTTTAACTTTTATTCTTGAAGACTGCTTTGATTGCAACATTTCCTCTCTAAATTTTAGATCCTGACAGTTGTAAATCATACAAAAGACATTGGATTTCCACAGGCTTCAGACAAGTTTCGGGGCCTCTGTTCTTCCTGCCAGTATGTAGCTACAATGACAATATATGAGGGATAGAGCCAAGATTTTCTTGAGAAGACTGCACTTGCCAAATGAATCATGAATGGGGCTTAACCAGCTTGAATTAATCAGTGTTTACTCCAAGGCTTAAACAGATCCAGTTGCTAATTCCAATCTGCTTAATCCAAGGAGAAAAATATAGTAAGAGTTTAGCTTTGTGGAAGCCAGGTTAACATTGCAGTCCACGTCTTAGACCCTGGACTAATAAAGAATCTAATCTTTTTAGTTTTGCTATTTACTAATGACAACAAAAACATCCTCCTGTGGTTCATGCCAATAATAGGTTCACCATCAAAGCATACTAGTGCAGCGCCATGGGAAATCCAACATGGGAAGTAACATGAGAACACCATTCGTTTAGATCATGGCTGATCTGTACCTCAATTCCATTTACCCACCTTGGCTTGATATCCTTACTTAACAAAAATCTATCCACCTCCGTTTGAAATTTTCAATTGACCTAGCCTCAACAGCTTTTTGAGGGAAAGAGTACCAGATTTTCACTACCCTTTGTGACAAAGTGCTTCCTGATATCACCCCTGAAGGTTATGCCCCTTTCCACAACCAGGCGTCTTAAGGTGAAGCAGGTTTGGAAGATGGCAGATCATTCAATTAGAGATAGCTGATGGATTTCAGTTCCCATTTCAATGTCATCCATTCTGTCCTTAATTTTGTAGTTCCATTGTAAATTCCCATGTCCATCTTTTATAATCAAAATACCTATGTAAACTCATCCAAATGTAATTACTTTCCTGTTGCAGCATCCCAGTGGGGTAAGGGTGTACTTATAGCATAACAAGTTTACATAGGTAATTTCAGTTTTAAAAATACACATAGGAATCTGTAATGGAAAAATTGCTAGAAAATGTGTGCATATGAGATTTGTAACATATTAATAGATGGTGTTTTTTTTTGCTTCAGTGCAACATTCATGGTGGAGAAAAAAGTATAACTCTCATGGATTTGTGGAAGAGAATTATTTTGAGAGTCTGGGAGCCTGCAGGGATCCAAAAGTTTCTGATCATGAAAATAATGACATTACAATGTTAAAATAAGCATATTGTTGACCAATGTAGGTTCCTGAGGCTTGTTGGTGGAAACTTTTGGTTTCCACTGAACAAGTGGATTATATTCATCTGGCATAGAGAGATACTGGGACAGTGTGTAACAATGTGTCATTGTAACATTTGTACAAAATACTGATCAACCTTGACCCTGTCGTTAAATATGAAAACTTTGTTTGGGAAAGTGAAAGTCTTCCTTATCAGCTTGGGAATTACAGACATAATTAGATATATCAAGATTGTTCATGTAAGTTCCAATTTTTTCCCCACCCTTCCCTGTTTACAGTAATCTTGGCTTAAATGATTTTGTGTAACAAAAAGAAATGTTGGGTCAGGGGAGAGACAAAGAAGAAGACAGTGCTCATTCTCAGGCTTGTTCATAATGTGTGTGAACAGATAAGGTTATTTTCCATGTACCTTATTGTTCGCTCATGTGAAACAGCATTTAATGGAGGCTGTGAAATGGTCACACAGGATCTTAGTTTTGCATCAAAATAAATAGTTTTTTGGTGATTCCTTTATGCAACCACATTGTAGCCAGGCCCCATGCCAGCTGAAGTGCTGAGCACTCACCACATGCTGTTGATTAGGAGGGTTTTGGCTCATGGGTTATTTATGAATGCTAAGTAGCAAACTGCTCACAAACCGTGTCACTCTGGCATTATAAAGTGGCACTGTACTGGTAGAGGAGCAAATTTGCATCCATATTCTGGATTCTATGGAGGAATTACCTTTTTATCTAGTAGGCATTGTTCATCCATGTTTTGTCTGAGTTGAATATTCTGTTAATGTAGTGATTTAAGTCCCCTGTTCATACCCCTGTGAGACATGATGTGTAAGTACAGCATGCTTGGCAGGACCAGGTAACTTTGGACCTATGGCTCCCAGAGCTCTCCTCCACTGGGGTTTTCCTTGCATCATGTCTGGGTCTGTTGTACACTAATTGATAGATCGATTGCTGTGATTATTCAACAACTCCACTATTGTTTCATACAACTATCAGGATGGTAAAAAGCAAACTAGCAGTGTGAATCTTGAAAGAGGCTGAAGCTTGAAACCATTGGCTAATAATTAAAGTTCAACAGTCCAAGCTGGGATGCCAAGAGTTGAAAGTCTCATTGAGGATGCAAGGGCCTCTTCCCCATTAGCAGCTTTCTGCAAGGACATCTGGAGTGTGGAGGACAGGAAGGAACAAAAATTGTTTTTGGAATGATCATCCCATGGCCACAAATCTGAAGAAATGAGATGAAGACCGTGGCCACAAAAAAAACTTTCTTGGGTGTCCGTTGTGGTTCAGTGGTAGTACTCTCACCTCTGATTCACAAGGTTGTAGATTCAAGTCCAATTCCAGAGACCCGAGCATATAATCTAGGCTGACAGTTCACTGCAGTACTGGGGGGATGCTGTACTGTCGAAGAGGCCAACTTTCAGATGAGCTAGTAAATCAAGGCCTAGTCGGCCCTCTTAGGCAGACATAAAAGATCTGATGGCACTGTTTGAAGAAGAGCATGGGAATTCTCCTGGCCAACATTTATCCCACAACCAATATCACAAAAGCAGATAATCCAGACATGATTACCTTGCCGTTTATGGGGTCTTGGTGTGTAAAATGTCCCTTTTATTATAATAGTGACTACATTTCAAAAACATCATTGACTGCAAAGTGGTGAGTTTGTGAAAGGAACTCTATATAAGTGCAAGCTCTTTCTAACTTAACCTCTTTCAAGCATTTCCCATGTTCCAGGAGAATTTTGTACTCATCAAAGTGAAAGTTGGAGAATGGAACTGTATCTATAATTGTACTGTTGGGTGCTTCTTACAGTTCTTGTTGACACATAACAAAACTTTCACAGGCTCAGCATGGTGCTCTACTGAAATTCTGCAGCCAGCCTTGTACTGCTGCACTCCTGTCCTGTTGACGAGGGACCAGTCTCAGATGCTGGAGACAATCACAGCATTTCCATGCCGAAAGTAATTTTATAGGTAAACGTGCGGGTTCGAAAATATTAAAGGATGTTCAATGTACTGCAAGGTTAGATGATCTGTATTTTTGTTGCTAATTTGGGAGCCGAGTGCTTTACATGGTTTTAATGAACACTGGTTGTAACTTACAGCATCTGAAGCAATTTAGAAAATTGTTCAGCAGATCCAACCTGACCAGTGAATTAGTTCAATTGATCTGCTTCTGCCTGATATACACCTATCGGAATCCTCTTGTATTTTACATTTTAAAAAATTATTTTTAAATCTGTGTTGTGAGGCGAGACTGTACCTTGTGATTAATTTTGACTGAGCTGTCAACTCCCTGATATTACAGCCTTGACTACACTTCAAAAGTATCTCATTGGGTGTAAAGCACTTCGGGCCATTCTGAGGTTACAAAAGGTGCTGTATGAATGTATGTTCTCTTTTTAGTTTCTGTAGTTTGGTGCAGTGATTCTTGTAATATGTGCTGATGGCCACTTGTAGCCTACCTGCCTGCCACCCTCACCACACCTGTGGTTCTTTAAATCTTTAGCCCTTTAATCACAGCCTCTGCCTTACTCTGGGTCATTGCCAAGAGCTGAGATTCAGTGGTGTTCCTTTTCCTTTTCTTCCTCGCTGGGAAAACAGTGCAAGCCATTGTTTATTAAGATGCAGTGTGCAAAGGACAACAATAACAACTCGTATTTATATAGCACCTATCAACCTTGTAAGATGTCCCAAGGCACTTCACAGGAGTGTAATCAGACAAATACATTGGCCCCGAGCTGCATAAGGAGACATTAGGACAGGTGACTAAATGCTTGGCCAAAAGGTAGATTTTAAGGAGCATCTCGAAAGAGGTTTAGGGAGGGAATTTCAGAACTTAGGGCCAAGGCAGCTGAAGGCATGCTGCCAATGGTGAGGTGGAGGAACTGGGGGAATGCACAATTGGTCAGATTTGGAGGAATGCAGAGTTCCTGGAGGGTTGTAGGGCTGGAGAAAGGTACAGTGATGGAGAAGCGGGAGGGCGGGGTGGTGATGGTAAGGCCATGGAGGGATTTGAAATCAAGGAGATAAATTTTAAATTTGAGGCATTGGTGAACCGGAGTCAATGTAGATCAGTGAGCACAGAGGTGACGGGTGAACGGGATTTGGAGCAAGCTCGGATAGGGGCAGTAGAGTTTTAAAGACCAAGCAAAAAATATAAAAAGCCCTCTTAATATGGAGCGATCTAATAGAGATGTTGCTCGTTAGCTTGCTGGTGGATAGGTGCCATTGCTCCAGTTTGTAGCTGTCCATAGGAATTTGTGGTGCAAGGATTCAGTCATAATATCTTAATTTAAAAAAAGCCTCAGTGAGTTTCTATTGGTTATTTTTTTTTCAATATGGGGTTCCTTTGAGGACTGTGTGCACTGTAAAACAGCTCAGCAGTGCAAATCTATTCTGCACGGTGTAAGGGAGCACAGTGCTGCAGGGCTTTCAGAAAGGAAGCTGGAGCCACCAGTGCCTTTTGTAAGAATTAGTTTGCATGTTGCTGTGCTCTGCAGTTTTCCCTCAGAGTCTAGTTTATTCTGACTTGAACCTGGCCCCATTTGGACCACACAAACATTTTAACTGAAGGTAAACTGAAAACTCTTCACATGGTTAGAAAAATACAAGTCAGAAACACAGACCATTCTTTCACTGCACTCGTGATGCAAATTGAAAGTTTTCTATATTGCCAGGTGTGGACCTGAATTGAGGATTTCCTGATAATGTGGTTTCTCTCTGATATACACACACTCACTTGCACACACACACACACACTGCTGATCTTTAATCAGATAAACATTGTCACCATTTATATCAAAAACAGGTGCATTGTCTGAGACGATCTGAAGAACTGCATGTGGGACAGGTTCATTTAGCTCCACTGCTGCTGTCAGACTCTGCCTTTGCCTTTCAGAGGCTGAGTTGTAAATTCAAAGTAGAAGCCAGATCATACTGTGCAGTGAAGTGAAACTATAGATGGTGAGGACTGGCTCTGCATGATAACAGTACTCTGGTGTTTCTCATTTGAGACAAGATTGTGAAACTCTGCAGAAAGATCAAAATAAATTCAGATACCTCTGATTGAGACAAACTGAAATATCAGTGATAGTAAAATTGTGTCCTTATAACTACATGACCAGTTTAGCAAGAACTTGTATTGGGATCATGGTTGAATCAGACATTCTGTACGCTGTGGGCATAAATTAAATAAAATCATTGCACCACAGCTTATTCTTTCAAATAGTGAAAAACAGACAGCTGTTAACAAAAATGTGTATTTTTATACAACAATGATGCTAAGTTTAAAATGTGCCGGCTGCTATGGGGAAAGTTGGACGGTTTATTGGCCAGATTTAACTTACTGAGCATAACAGTAGATAGATGAAGATCATATTTTTGAATCAGGAGGTCTGCACAATGGGAAGATGTTTGGTCCATTGGAATGCTATTCAGCTAAAATGAATGAGAAGTGATTTTGTTCATAGGGAATTTCATGGTTGGGATCAAATCTTGCTGAAGTCAGCTATGATGATTTATTGCAGGCTTTGTAAATGTTACATAGAAATAAAGCAATAACTTTGTACTTGATAATTCATGCTAATATATTTGTATCATAAAGTTTCATAGTGTCATAGAGCTGGATTTTACCAGCCCCACAATGTCAGGCGTCGTGGTGGGGGGGACCCAGAAAATAATTCCAGGAGACCATCACGTGCCTTGGCGCCGGGAAGACCCAGCCCCATTTTACCGGTGGCGGCAAAGCCTGGGGACGCCCCCCCACCCGCCCCGCCGCTCAGCAGCAGAGCCTTAATTTAAATATTTAAATGAATTATAATGACTGCATAAGCACCTACCTTGTCCCAGTGGCTGTTCCACGCCGATATTCCGGCCGGTGGATGGATGTTCAGTGCCTTCGGATCTCCGTTCGGAGATTCGAGGCATAATACTGGTGAGGAGGGTGTTGGAATGAAATTTTCAGGGCCGGTAGGTGGAGGTGTAGGTGCGGTGGTGAGCAGGGAAAACTGTTTCTATTGGTTGAGGGGATGGTGGGAAGGGGTTGAAGGGCAAAGGTAATGAAGTTCAAGGGGAAAGTTCGGGATGGGAATAAGAATTTTTTTAGTGGGGAAATGACAAATGAAGTGCATGGTTGTTGGGGGGGTGGTAGGGGGCCTTTGATCTTTTATGAAATTTATAAATTTCCATACCACATCCATTTCACTTTTAAAAAGTGAAAGTACCGGGGGGTAAGGGCTTGAAGCCCTTTAAAATGGCGCTGGCACCTGCACAGTGGTGCTGGACGCCATTGCCGGGGACAAAATGCCCGCGCCCTCTACATCAGCGGGGGTGGGCAGTCCACCTCCTCCATGTTAATGAGTCACCGCACTAAATATTGCGGTGGCTCCGCGGTGCACATCTCGTGCGTGCGCCGCACACTTTTTGAAGCTTGAACAGCGGCAAGCTAATAAAATTCAGCCCATGATGTCAAAGGATCATTAATGATTAAACTGCTGATTACTGCACGAAGCTTCTCGCCACTTATCAGAGTGGAGCTTGCTTCTAGTGGCACACAATATCTAACAACTTAACAAATTAATGAATTAAGACACTTTATTAAGAATGAAATTAATGCCCCTGATGATACAGTGAAATCGCCATTTCCATATAGTGCAATATTAAGCAGAAATCATGCACCGTGTTTTGTAGATCAATGAAAGTTGGAGCCTCATCTCTGCATATTGAAGTGATTTTCTTAATTATACTTTCCAAAACCATTCATTCCAGTTCAACTCCAGGAAGCTGTCAGTGTCCCATTACAGTTCTTTCCCCAAAGCACACAGTCGGTGTCGATTGGGACGATGAACTGAAAAATTAAGGGTTGCAGCTGTTCATTGGATTGGAAAGTCTTTGACTTAATGTGAGGAATGCTGAACCCACTGTTTACCAATTACTCAGTTTCCCCATTTCTTCAAGCTGTCAGTAGCAGTTAATGAAATGACCCATATATTAAAACTCCTGACGTAGAAAGACTGTTTGTGCACAGGTTAGATTTGTTATAAAAGAACGCGGCTGCACATCACAGGCCCATGATTAATGCAATTGCTCACTAATGACTTTGATTATGATGTTGAGGCACCAACAATCAAGCATTACCAGAAGTACCATTGTTTAGTAATATGATTAGAAAAGCAATAAATACAAGCAGAAGAAAAGCCTTGTGTCATCCATGTACCATTTGTGAGTGCCATTCATTTTTAAAGTACAGATTGGTGTCAGAATAAAACATTAATGTTGGCAGCAGAACTGTTGCAGGTTGTTCCCAGATTCAAACCATTGACCTGAAAATTGTGATGTTGGAGCATTGGGCAGTGGAGGGTGAATTGTCAGAAAAATAAAATCATTCCAACTAATGCTTTCTGTAAGAAGCCTTTTTCCAGTCTGGGCTAGATAGGACTAAGGAAAACAGTGTTAGCTTCTCCAGGCTTGAAAACAAATCGTGGGTGCAGCCATGGCTCAGTTGGTTGCACTCTCATCTCTGAATTAGAAGGTTGCAGATTCAAGTCTAACTCTAAAGTTGTGAGGACATAATCTAGGCTGACACATTAGTGCAGTACTGAGGGAGTGCTACACCGGCGGAGGGGCCATCTTTTAGATCAGATGTTAAAGCAAGGCCTGTCTGCCCCTCTGAGGTGAATGTAAAAGATCCCCTGGCACTATTTGAAGAAGCGCAGGAAAGTCTCCTGTGTATGGCCAATATTTCAACTAACATCACTAAAAAAACAGATTATCTGGTCATTATCTTTTTTTTTATATATAGGAGCTTGCTGTGTGCAACCTAGCTGCTGTGTTTCCTATATTGCAATGGTAACTACACTTCAAATGTCCCGCACTGACTGTAAAATGCTTTGGATGTCCTGAGATTGGGAAAAGAACGATATAAATACAATTCTGTCTTTCCTTTCTCTCTTTCTCTTTCCCTCACTCTCTCCTTTTTTGCCTCTTCCACTCTCCCCCGCCACTGCTATCCCCCCGTACCTTCAGTCCCCTGATGTAAATCCTCCATTTCCTGCTTACTTTCCACTTATTAAACCCTGTGAGATATTCTGTCATGTTGTACTTCTTACATAAAATGGAAGTTGTTTCAGTTGTGAACAAGTGGTAAGATTAATGGCATCCACGTCGATGGACATGAACCTGACTGAATAAGAAGGAAAGTGTGATTTGTATGTGAGTAAGAGTCTTCCACTCTGGGAAAAAGCTTCTGACTAGCCACTCTGTCCATGCCACTCATAACTTTGTAAACCTCTATCATGTCGCCCCTCCACATCCGTCGTTCCAGTGAAAACAATACGAGTTTATCCACCTCTCCTCATAGCTAATGCCCTCCAGACCAGGCAACATCTTGGCAAACCTCTTCCGTACCCTCTCCAAAGCCTCCACGTCCTTCTGGTAGTGTGGCGACCAGAATTGCACGCAATATTCTAAGTGTGGCCTAACTAAGGTTCTGTACAGCTGCAGCATGACTTGCCAATTTTTATACTCTATGCCCCGACCGATGAAGGCAAGCATGCCATATGCCTTCTTGACTACCTTATCCACATGCGTTGCCACTTTCAGTGACCTGTGGACCTGTACGCCCAGATCTTTCTGCCTGTCAATACTCCTAAGGGTTCTGCCATTTACTGTACACTTCCCACCTGTATTAGATCTTCCAAATTGCATTACCTCACATTTGTCCGGATTAAACTCCATCTGTAATTTCTCCGCCCAAGTCTCCAACCGATCTATATCCTGCTGTATCCTCTGACAATCCTCATCACTATCCGCAACTCCACCAACCTTTGTGTCATCCGCAAACTTACTAATCAGACCAGCTACATTTTCCT